>NC_041359.1:15480112-15780112 GCF_900634415.1 Cottoperca gobio
AAAGCAGTGGTTTTCATTATTACACAGTGGACAGACAAGCCAGGAACAAAAGAACACAAATAAACAAATGATGTGACAAGGTGAATTATGCATCCATTATCGATCGAGTGGGATGACTTCTGCTAATGAAATAAGAGTTACCAACACACTTGTTTTTGGAAAAACAACACACTCTTTTCAACAGGAGACTACAATGACTGGAATGGATCAAGGGCTATTAAAAAATCTTTATCTTGAACTCATCCACCTGTCTCTCTCTCTCTCTCTCTGCATAGCTGAGGTCATATTCTCCAATGTTAAAGCTACAAATTCAAAAAGCAATTTAAAAGTCATAGCAAGGATCTATCCGATAGTAGTTTTTGTAGGAAAGCACGTTTTAAAAAAGATTCCCTCGGCTTGATTCTTTTAGACTGCTGATCCTATTTGTGTTGCACTGGTGAATGAGATGTGTCTCTGCTGAAAACAACTGAAGAGACCTTGATAGCACTCTCCATATGTTCAGCTAAATGATTTCCAGTATTATGCAGTCACTTGAGTGATAAGAAAAAAACCCATCACTGGTGAATGTTGTCAATGCCTCATTACAACAAAAACACAGGCGTGCACCACTGTCAGTACGAAATAGAGGACGAAACATAAAATGAAAAATACTGTTCACTAAAGAAGGAGATAAATCGAGCATTTTAAATCCATGCCATCTTTACGCTCACGCAATTGTTATTCAACACATGTATGTGTTATGTGTTGCACTCATCCAATTATACAGTGTATAAACTAAACAGAATTAACTGTGGAGTCTATGTTCTTCTTGATGCAACTTTTATAATTGTTTCCAGGGAAACTATAAAACTTGTGAGAAAACTGAGCCAACGTCTGTTTGTTTGAACAATGACAGTGACCTGATAAGATTGAAAAAGACGCTGCTCACACTTTCATTTATGAAGCTTCACCCTCAGGGTAACAGAATGTAATATCTCTCAAATGATTTACTGAAAAACACTCTTATTGTAAAACGACAGGAAATAAATGTGTGCGTGTTTGTTAGCTTAAACAATAGATTTCTTTACACTGCAGTTGAGTGCAGTAAATTGCAATGATGCATTTGCAAAGAAGCTGATTCTTTACATTTGCGTTGTTTGAAGTATAATGTATGTATTAGTGTGACAAGTCTGTCTCTACTGGGGTTTTTGAATGACAAGAAATAAGAACAGCACACAGTCACGCAGAGCTCTCTATTGAAAGAAATCAATACAAAAATCCGTCCATGGTCTGTGTGGTGTGTGCACACGTTTGTGTGGACCCAGACTCACTGTAAGAAATACATTATGAATGGTATATGTAAGCACTGTTTACGCAGCTGTTAATTCACCTGCTTAAAGCTGTGCAGCTGCTCATTTGAGTCACTAATCACTCTCCAGTCAGACATATAGCCTGAAACAGCACGCTGCTGTCACATAACCCCCACAAAACAACATCCTGGGGACTCATCCAGCCAGTGACTACCCAACACCCAAAAGAGTTGAAGGAAAAATCGGTCACCATCATGTGCAACTAAGCGGCAACCACTGTGTCTGAAAAGTGTATTCGATGCGGAATTTCGTTAAACTTGCTTTCTCTTTAATAGCCAGCAGTGGGCGACTCCACTGGTTGCAAAAAGAAGTCTGATTGTATAGAAGTCTATGAGAAAATTTCTCACTTGATTTATTACCTCAGTAAAGATTTTCCTGACGAGTTTATGGTTTCATTTGTTAGTTTCAAGTCTTTTTCAATACAGCATGACTTAATTTAGTAAATTATAGTCCAATTTAGAATAAAATAGACAATTGATTGACAAGTCAATACCACGTGTTGTCCGTTTTGGGTGCTCTCTGTGTTTTAGTTTTAGAACTTTGACCCTTTCACAGTGTGTTTTCAGTTCATAAATATGTATTGTCATTTTTGGTCTGCTAAAAAACAATATGGTGACGGCCAAGATGCCAAACTCAATTCTTCAAGACTGTAGTCCACAAACCAATGGGTGTCATCCACTTCATATGTGTGCAACCCTATTGGCCAAACCTTCTTTTACTTAAAATAATACAAGGCAAGACATCTGTAGATGCTGAAAAGTGACAGTATCATTAAACAGCCAAGACCAAACTCACATGGACAAAATACAACACTTTTTTTAAGGGAGGATGCTATTTTGCTTTGACATTGGAATCAACAACACCAGTTCAGACAGAGACACTTTTAGCATAGCAAAAGGTTACACAGTTATATTTAGCAGAAAAGGCTGTGCTCTTTGAGGGAAGCTTTAACTGAATACGAGCAGCGATGCAGATTCTGCTGAGAGAGCTAAACCCCTAATAAACACATCAGTGAACATACATCTTAATTAAATCAATGCCACATAAGGAGGAGGTCAAGGGGCGTTGAAGGGAGCTGGGAAGCAAGCATGAGCATAATCAGCAGAGTGATAAGTCTGAGGCTATAATATTATAATATATATATATATATATATATATATGTGTATAATATAGCCACACAGCTTGTGAATGAGATTGTAAATGATATTGGAAACAGTGGGACTTCGGTGCTCTGACTGAGCGAACACTATGTTTCATTAGTGTTTGCTCAACGTCTGAGTCAATAACATATGTTCTAGCAACTGATAGCACCATGACGGGACAGGGGGAGCAAGCACATTAGCCTGGAAGATCAGGATAGTCGGTTCTTTGCCGAATTGGCCGTAGTGTATCTTTCTCAGTTACCAATGTTACTACAAATAAACAAGGACCTTCTCTTTCCACACTTTCAGAAGGTTAAGGTGGAAGTAAACTGTTTTGCTGTCCCCCTATCTTCACGTAATAATCTGTTACTTGCCACCTGTTGTTGCTTATCCGGGTGCAGTATAGTAACATCTCTGCATTGTGCATCTGCTCTCAGGTCAAGGATGTATTGAATTCCAGCAGCAGAGGGCAACAGGGCAATATCACAGTGACCAATGGATTGACTGATTTAATTGATTTAAAATAATTAGAAGGAACTTATGCAACAAACATTATTTTCTACTACATAGGGTCATTTCTAGATAAAAAAGGAAACCTAAATGCAACAGCCAGTTCTTGTTAAGACTTGTGTTTAAGAGCTTCATTACATTGCCTTTAATTGATGCTGCATTCCAAATACTGCATGCAGCCTCTGAGGACTAAAGTCATTTCCAAATCCTTGATGGTAAAATCAAATCAAAATGGGTGTCTTAGGTCTGCAGTGATGCAAGTCCTTGAAATATGCTACAGCTGATTCATCGAAGGCCAACACGTAACCAAATCCAGATCTTTTTCAAATCTCTCTTTCAAAAGAAAACCTGTAAATTAAAGGTTTACAGGTTTCTCTTTTGCACTGGCACAAGTCATCAGGATCATCTTACCGTAGGTCACATTCGGTTTTCTTCTTGACTAAAAGACATCAGCGCATGACTTATCTGAATAAGATAACTCAATAACTCTGAATAAGATTTTCTACAATAATGTTTAGTGTTCACAGATATTCAGATATGAAACACAATTATGTTGATTGCTTGATTTTTACTGACGGAAAAGGAAATCAATCGATTTTCCAATTTTGGGTTCCAGTTTCATTACACAATTATTTTAACATTTTAGGGTTGCATTGTTTCATTCAAAGTCTTCAAACTAGATCTCTCTTTCTAGCCACGCATTAGTGGACGGATTTCAATCAAGGGTTGAGAGAATCAATCAGACAAGATGCTCTTTTTCTCCCTTTCTCTTCCTTTTTCTGTGAAGCCCTTCTGCACAATCCCTGTGGGCCATGCCTGTCTAAATGTGGACCCTCTCACTTGATTAAATGTGTCAGGTAGTAGTTGGTTTTCACATCACTGCAGTAATGCCAGCTGCCTGGGGGCTTCCTGGGGGCGTAGTTTCCTGACAGCTTCTGGATTTGATCTCTGATCCCGTTTTTTACAGACATGAGCACAACATGAGCAGTTATAACTTATGATTAAAGCTACCCATCCCTGTCTCATTCAACAGGCCCAGGTGTATTATTCAGAGTGTGGATGGGTGTCCCTGCTAAAGATTCAGAGGCGATTCACAAAATAATTGTGTGGCTGTTGCGGCTGCTAAACCTGCTCAAATAAGACAAAAAGAAAGTGTCCAATACTCACACCAGAGCACCACAAAGAGTGAAATGCTGGCAAGCAAATAGCGTCTCGGTGCACCTGAGCTATTTGCACGTATTTAAACGAGGTAATATGCTTACATTTGTCGTAAAATTGGTACATTTCTATGCAAATAAGCTTCTTTGCAAAAACAGTCCGAATGACTAAGATCGGCGCTAATTGCCACACGCACTTACAGCAAAGTTATTAGCATCTTCAGAGAGATATGGTCTCTGTCTGTCACTTTTAACTTCCTTGCCTGAAGTTTTGATGCTTAAAAAATTCAAAATTGCTCTCAGTTGCAAAACTTTATGGCTGTGTTTGCACTGTGATATAATAAGCGCAATATCTTTTGTGAGACGGGGGAGCTAGTGTTTGTAAGTGACGCACAATTCATGATGCTATCAGCAGCTGCAATCCATTCTTTGATAATCCGCCCCTCTGAGTGAGGTTTTCCAACCCATCTAATACCTGCTGTTGGGGCGAGGTATTATTCCAGTACAGAACCAGCCAAGTATCCAAGAAAATACGTTCATATTGGAGGACCAATGCCAAGATTCAGTAACTTTGCCTAACCTTAACCATAGTTGCCATCCACAGATATTGTTGAAAGCGAGAATAAATAAAAAGATAGACATGAACATTTTTTGTCTAGGGTTGAGGAAAACTGTAAACATTGCATTCATTGCGTCGCTCCTTTCTGCCCCCTTTGCGTCTTAATTTGACCATGGATTATCTTTTAAGTGAGCATACGTTGGCAATAAAAACATCTTTAAAGTAAATGAATCTGGGGTTTTCTTTGTTATCTGATCGTCTACCTGTTTGTGTTTGTCGCCCACTCTGACTTCTTTCTGATGTTGATATGTTGTTACAGCAGTTATAACTGATGGACAAAACTACAAAATACCCATATTGTAATAAGCGGAATTATCCTTTAACATCTTATTGTATGAACACTTGTCTACGGTACAGTGATAAAATGTCCTCACAGCCTCCAGTTTTATCCAAAGTCGTTTCCAGTATCAGCAACAGAGAAGCGAGAGTCTTGATTAACATGAAGGTTCTTGAAAGCTTTGATGTTGAAGAGAATCAGGAAATTGGAATTTCCGAAACCAAACATCCTCCACTGGCTTTACCTTTTCTTTTTATAAATAGATGCATCTCACGTTTCTCATCACCAGTAAAAAGATTTTGATGCCTGTGTTCAGTTTCTTAGTTGGACCGGTTGTAACTCTCTCAAGTACTGGTTGTCTTTTTATTGAACCACCAGAGTAATGTTTGTAATTACTAAGAGCATCATTTTCTTTGTATAACACAAAGGCTGATTAGTGTATATTCATATCTGTGGTCATTGTCCCCAGGTGAAATCCATCGATGGGGACTGTCACAGGCTGATTTAATTTCCAGAGTCTCGTTCAAAGGGACTCTGGGAAAAGCCTGCACCCACCTCTCTCTCTTCATTACACTCCCAATGCACATTCCCTTCATTTCTACAGACAATCCATCTGCCGTTCTAAAACCTGTTTTGTCAAGAGTTGTTAGCTGCTTAGCCCTAGGGATGAGCACCGCAGGCTATTATTAATCTTGTTTGTTTCGTGTTCCTCTGTCTCTGTGCAATAGCAGGAGTGAATGCCCGGTGGACATTTCTCTTTCACAGACATAATCAGCGATGTAAGTAAGTGCAGATTATCATTGAGACTTGTGAAGGAGGGCCGCCTCTAAGGTCTACATGTGTCACCTTGTGAATGATTAGATATTTGTACAGAAGCGGTTTTGCTCTCGTAGTTTTAAATTCAGGGAAAACACAAGGGCAAAGAGAGACATCTGAAGACAGTTTCTGGCAACAGGCCCATAGTCTTTTGTGCTGTGTGTCAAGAGTTAAGAATTTAATTCATTGTTTTCATGTAAATAACAAACAAATTAAGCTGCATTTGTGTTTACGTGTTATATTTCTGCTTTGTGAAATTTATACCGGGGGAACATTCCCTGCAAATGGAATTTGTGGCTATTAATTAAACACCCTCGGCAAAGTGTGATTTCCAGCAAAGTTATGCTGACCAGTTGTTAACGCTGTGAAGCCAACGGTGGGAAGAGCTGACAGAGTCAGATCCCTGATAATCACGATGTTGTCAGAGAAGGACGGGGCGAGGGGAGAAGGACATTGCTGATTCTGGCTCCAGCATCTTTAATCTAGCCAGAGGCACTGAGGATTTCTGAGCACTCATAATCAATACGTTTACACCCATGTTTCTCATGTAAGTGAGATCTGATCCGGAATCAATCCCACTTTGGTGATTCCGATGCCTCGCTGACCTCATCTTTTTTCCATTACATTAGCATCGAACAAATGAGCTGTATCCCCCCGTGCTCCCTCCCAGCCCCACAGATGTCTCAGTAATCAAACTGCAAAGAAAAATGATAAAAACTGCACTGTGGATGTTTTTTCTTTCAATTTAACTACTGCGTTGTTCCCTGAACTCATAAATCTGTTGTCACTATAAAATTGAGTTTCTGCAAAAACAATACACTGAATAATAAAAAAAATTCTCTTTGAAGAATTAAGTTTGAGTGCAAATAAATCACAGCACTTTTTACTGAAGCCAGTTAGAGGAACACTAAACCACTATTTTGAAAGTTACACTAAAACTCAAAGGCACTGCAGATATACATTTCTTGAGATAGGCAGAATAACTTGTGATAATTTACACCTCATTTATCAATGAAACATGTGTAATGTAATGCAGTTCAACAGCACCACAAGCATTCAAACTCTCTTCTTGCTAAAATGTACCAATATAACCTTCATGATAGTAAGATTTATTGGTGTTATACTGCATTAATTGTAGCTTTTTAACCCTGAAAAACTGACACAGAGTCTATTTATTTCTTCTCGTGTTGACGTGCATGCTCGTGTCTCGCCTCTGTTCAGTTGTTGCCTGAGTCCTTGACGGTATATGAGGCTGCTGACGCTCTTGTGGAAGTAGAAACGTACATTGCTCCCACACATTATATTTTGATTTTGGTGATCCCCTGACATTTCCTCTGGTGCCACCATGAGGTTGATATTTGTGGTCAGGAGCTTAGCATTGAATTCTGGGTCCTGTACATAGGCAGTCTCATAAAGTAAAAGATATGGACATCTTATTGCTTAAACCCTAATATTGTGGGAGGCTTACTCATCTGGCTAGGATTCATCTGACTTCTCTCTTTCCCCCCCCCCCCCCCCCCCCCCATCATTCTCTGCTCTGCTTTCTGCCTCTATTTCAGCTTCTTTCTCTGGTACAAGAACGGTACATCTAGAAACATGATACAGGATTAATGTTAGATTCAAGTATAGTCACATTTAACATAGTATGGTTACATTGTACAGTCTAGCCTATATGATAAGTCTGTATAGATTATATTATTAATATTTGTTCTATATGGATGTTCTTTTCAGATAAACAGTACCATACAAAAAATAAATACTGCAAGTAACTGACTGTTCAATGGGGGAAATTAAACAATAAAAAGGCCACACGTTTGCAAATATCTGCTAGATTCAATTCATCAATATATATCAATATATACAATACTAACCAGACTAAATGCAAGCAGATTCAATATGAGTATAATAGGAAAGCAGTAGGCATTGACAGTACAATCCAATACAACCTAGAGACATATGAAATGTACTATTTTGTAATTAATAATACAAATGTTAAATTCGGGTTTAGCGTGTTGATCACATCATCTTTAATTTCCTCGAGCTCGAGAGAATTGTTAATCAGCAAATGTTAGCATGCTAACATGCCAAACAAAGAGGGAGAACAAAAGAAACATCATCACCACCATGCCATCACAATTATCATTGTGATCATGTTAGCCTGATGACGTTAGCATTTACCTCAAACCACTGCTCTGTCTAATTACAGCCTTGCAGAGCCGAAACTCTAATCTGTCAGTTATCATTGCCTAACTGACAGTTTGGTCCAAAGGTTTCGCCACAGTTGTCTCCTTGGACTTCAAACAATATCATTACCCTGAAAGATGTCATTTAGAGCAATTTATCCCAGTAATTAGCCGTGTTCTTTGGTTGTTGTCTTGTGTTGGTATGCTCCTAATACCAGGTGCTTTGTTAGGGAGCGACCACACAGCATCTGGTGCTCAGACAGCACATAGAGAGGCTCATTAGATAATATATTTCCTCTGTGGTCTGAGGTGGCTGCTGTAGCACTGCAAACATTTGCCGCTAATACTGCTGCTGCTGCTGCTGCTCACATAACATTTCAGTAAATGTAGCATTTTTAAAGGGGTTATTACTGTCAACATCCATCCTCTGCAGTGTTATGCTTGGCGTATGCTTGCATGAGTGGGAAATGAGAGCCAAGGTCAGATGTCAAATATCAGCTCTGTACATACTGTATATTCTGTGTGACTTGGCATGCGAATGAAACTAACTTTCCACAAGTTTCCTGCGTCGCTGTGGCAAAATTGCGAGACCACAGGGGTTCTGCAGGGCAGGATCTGAAAGGACAGCGACAGACTTCGTACATGGCAGGGGAAAAAAACACAAAATGTGAAAATTGGAATTAGCTGTTATTGTGACACTTATGGCAGTTTCTTTTTTTCGAAGACTTATTTGCAGTGATACTGCATCACTTGTGAGCCCCTGTGGAGTTTTAAGCAGAATACCTCATTAAAACAGGTTTGTTCCTGAACCTGTGATCGCTCACGGAACAATTTCCAACTACGTGCATCAGAAGCGATTAAAGAGGAGATTTGAAGGGACTGACATGTCCAAAAGCACTAAATTATAATTG
This sequence comes from Cottoperca gobio, assembly GCF_900634415.1. NCBI lineage: Eukaryota > Metazoa > Chordata > Actinopteri > Perciformes > Bovichtidae > Cottoperca > Cottoperca gobio. Next base: position 15,489,077 of record NC_041359.1, read on the forward strand.
TGTGTTTCAGATGAAGAAATTGGCAGAGTACCTCAATGCCAAAATAGACATGATTTAAACTCTCATATTAATTTGATTTCAATGGCGTCTCCATTGACTTGTATACACTGTGAATGGTGAAGGGATTTGGTCATTTACGCATTTGTATTAATTACTTTAAAGGAATGTCCGGGTCTATAGCTGTTGGCATTAACACACCATTTTAAACCATATTCAACCACCCTTCATACTCACTTTGAGATTTCAGAATCAAGGTTAAAAGTGGGATTTTGTTTTCTGCAAGTAGATGTTGGACCTTCACAAAGACATGAAAAATAAATCAGAGGCAAACAGAAATGCACTTCCTTTTTTTAATCACAATGCGGTATCTGATTGTCCCCTAATCTTTTCATTTATTCGTTCATGTAACTGCAAATGTAAATGTATTTTCCTTACTTTGTCAATATTTTGCTATTTCTTAGATTTAATATTTGTTTCTATCGGACCTCATTTGGCACATCACCTGTCATTATCCTCTTGATATTACCACAGTTGTACATTCTTACATCAAAGACCTTGCTTGAGGTTTCAGTACATGGATTTTTTGGGGGGGATTTTGTCATGCAGACCCTCTGTTCAGAAGTGCAAAGTGTTTTGATACACACGGCATGTGATGAGCCACAGCTGCAGACCATGTACCTGTGTATATAACCCGAGGCGAAGTTTTAATGAGCATTTACAGAACAGATAAAGCATTGCATATCAAATGGGTAGATAATGTCCCTCAAGAAATGAATTAATTGTTTTAAAAGTGTTTGACAGTAAGATCAAAATCAGCAGTAAGGAAAAACACACACATTAAACACCATATTACTCCCACTATTTAATAATGCATAATGTTAATCAGTGTTCAGTGTGAAAATGACTCATAAGCATTCTACTGCATATAGCGTTCTCATGGCCGTGGGGCTTTTCCCAACGAGACTTTAGGACTACACAAGCCGACGACAGAAATGAAGCAACGCTCCAAAGCATCTCTTCCCATTAGATAGAGCAGTTCAGCAGGATGAGCCCCGTGATAAGTAACAAAACGTTGCAAAACGTTCTTAAGACTAGTGACATTTTCAAAACTCTTTGTCTCACAGTAAAGAGTGCAAAAGGCTTTTGCATCAAGTAATGTTTATTTGTGTTGCCTAAGCAGAGCAACAGCCTCCAAGGGCTTCACAATACAAATGAAAAAGTGAATGAAAACAACATCTTAACTGGAGCTTCTCCAGAGAGAACAACAGAGTCCAAGAAAACAATCGGACGCAGAAGAACAATTGGAACAATGCTGGTGGCTCCTTCCTGTATCAGTAGCAGCACTCACTGTAATGAAATCAATTTGATTGGTAGAAATCTCCACTCAAATTAAATGTTTAAGTTTTACAAGCTGATTGAAGTGATGAAGTTGACTCTTACTTAGAAAAAACGTTTTTTATAAACTAAAATTAATTCAAATGTTGGTAAGAAATCTCACGCAGTATGTACATGTAGAGCGTCAACTTCCTGAAAGTGACAAAGCTGGTTATGAAAGCCTGTGGACTGTATCTGCATTTATATGTCAAACTTTAACGGATAGATTTAACTTTCACTGTATGATTCGTAATAGAATAATACGTATCATATCTTCTTTTTCAGGTTCCCTGTTGCTCGTTTGTTGTGGTGCATTTGTTGGAGAGAAGACCACTGACAGGGACGACAGGGCATACCGTACCCAATTATCCAAGAAGGTGTCAGTGTTTGTTTGGTGAGCCGGTGTTATCGTGAGGATAACTGTGGCAAGGTTGTTTTTTTTTCCCCTGTACTGTATCTTGTGTAAGTTGTTCTGCCAGTTTGGGTCAGCCTGTTGATCCCCAAACAAAGTCCATCTGCAGATTATAAAGGTGTTATACCTTTGGGTTTGTCTGACTCGTACAGCAGTGGAGTTTTGTGTTTGGTTCAGGCTTTAAGGTTGAAAGAAATTGGCTGTTACATCTATCAACTGCAGGCGACAGATTGAATGATCTTAAAACAAGCAATACGCCATTTTTCACTTGTTTGAATTGTGCACTTGTATAAATTTAGAAAAACTTTCCAGGTGTGACTCTGGCCCCATTTATAGGGAAGGAACAGAATCTGAATCAGAAACAGGTTTATTGTCAGTAGGTTTTCACATTTTGGTGCCAAACAATATAATATAAACATAGCATCCACAGTCTGCGGTGTCCTCAGATGAGCAGGGAGAGCAATACAAAGTATGTAACATATTTGTTAGATATGTGAAATGTATTTGTTCAGCTAAAACGAACCCTGGATGACAGGAATACCTGTGAACACATCCAAGTGAAATGACTGGAAGGTGGAACTGAAAGGGTGAGGATGAATTACAGTGATAATTGCCTTTCTGCTTGAACCTGCGTTAAAAGCTTCATTTTAGATACACTCTCACAATCTCACATCTTGGTATGGACACCGTGGTTTGAATTCAAAAACACTTTAACTAGAGTGGTTACACTTTCAGTAAAATCACTGGGAAGCCACAGAATCAGCTGGGGTTTTTGGTTACTATCAGAACTGAAAGAACCCCCCGCGGTGCTTCGTTTGAATGCCTGCCCTCAGGAATACCTTTGGCAAAAAAGAATATTTACAGAAAGTCACGTACAGTATATCTAGTGCAACTGATGTAAAATCCTAAAATCTTAAAAACTTCCTGCACTACAAATCCTTTTAGTCTCCCCCCCCCCCCCCCCCCCCCCCCCACTCTGAGCTTTACTTATAAGTCATACATTACATGTGTGGCTGTAGAGGTCATTCATGTTTAAAATGTGTCTTTATGTTAAATGTTTTAGGTGATATCATTGATGTCTTGTGTTGTTATTGTTTTATATGTTGCTGCATTATCACCGACAAATGTACGTCAGTGGACAATAAAGTCATCGTGCATGAACCTTGATAATGCATCTTTTATTCTCTAAGAAGATGCTAATATGCAATACTAAAGGTTACATTCAAAGTAGTTCATTGTTTGCTAAAGTTTGGAGGAACCAGCTTTATATTATAAGTTAAGATTCTGCGAAAGCTAAAATGATTTATTACTGGACTCGAAAATGAATCAGTAACTATTTTGATAATCGATTCATCTTTTTTCAAGCATAAATGCCACATATTTGCTGGTTCCAGCTCCTGAAATGTCAGGTTTTGATGCTTTCCTTTGTCATATATGATAGTAAACTGAACATTTTTGGGTTTTGGACTTTCAGATGAAACGAGGAATTACATAATTGTATTTCTGGTCTGATTTAGGTTACCTGTCTTTCACGGAGCAAATACAAGGGTGGTCAAATCAACAGCACACTTAGATGTCAATTGATTAATTTATCACACATCATCTGTTGGTATTCAATTAGTAATCAAAAAAGAAAAAACCCTCAATCCAAGTGTAAACAGACAATCGTGTTTTTCCCCAACATAAGCTGTAAAAATTTAAATGTGACTGCTGTTTAAATTGTCCATTTCACTCTCAGTGATTCATTATACATGCAATGAGATATGTGATTACCATTTTGAGTATCATCCCCCCCTTCAATCATCCGCCCACTACCCCACCCACACACACACATACACGCACGCACACACACACACACACACACACACACGCACACACACGCACACACACACACACACACACACGCACACACACACAGAGAGAGAAGCACATTCAAGGTCAGTTTTAAAGGACAGTTTTTCTGTTTTAATTCCTAAAACAGAGGAAAGCAAAGCTTTACTATCTGTATATCAGTGTGTCAGAGATCATCCTTCTGACTCAGTACTCAACGTCAAAAATCAGCATCACCGGCACCTGTTTGGAGGTTAAATGCCAAGCTGCTGGGCACGTAGCCAGCGTGGATTTCCATCTTAGTGCTGCTGAAAATAAATGCTAATGGTTCTGCTCACAGTGATGGCGATGAAAACAGTAGCATCTAATCTCAAACATGATGCTGTATTTGCTTTTATTTATTAAATTTCTTCTTTTTACTGAGCTCAGTGGCCTTTAAAAAGCCATCTGTCAACTTACCTGTCAGCATCTGTTACTGTGACTGTGCCGCAATTATTTTTATGGCATTATTTCCTGCAAACGAAAGAGAAAAAATATTTTAAAGAAAACATTTTATGACACGATATGACAGGAAGATCAAGAAAAACAGGCTGGCTAGCATTCTTTAAATGTGTCAGTCTCTGACTATTTTCCTTTTTTTTCTCCCATTGCGTTCTTACATCAAAGGAAATGCTCTATTTTTCTTGGACTCAACTGGACTCAGCTTCCCTCTGATGTCGCATTCATGTCTTGTTTTTCAGAGAGCAGTTGCAGCATGAAAAAGTACTTTTAAGAGCTACATAACAGTGCTTTCCTCCTGCTGCCCACCCTCTGTACCGCACCTTCCACTTATGTCTCTTCTTTCCTCCCATCACATATTCTGCTTTTGTATCTGCAGAGGAAATAACTCAAATGGAAGAAGGGACCTGCCAGTTGACTTGCTCATCATTTATCACAGTCTTTTTGTGGCCACTGTACGCATCAGATGAGTCAGCAGCAACCTGCGCATCCATGCACCACGACTCTGAGGATGACCGAGGGGGCATTTGTGGTCTTCAGCAAAGTTGACAGACAGGTGTGCTGCTTTTGGCCTGCTGTCGGACATCCTGCCTGCCACCTCTGACCTCTGAGCGCTTTCATTGGATTATGCTCTGAAATGTCATTAGCGACGAGGCCAACCCATGCTAATCGCTAACATCTTGAAAAGGCTGCTTCTGACATTGGTGCAGGGCCCGAATGAGTTGTGATAGCTGATGATTGTTATCTGCTCACGGTGGAGACGAAATCTGCCCGTCACCGTGTTGCTGCAACTATGAATGCACTGTGACAGAAAGCCCAATCTCACATCCTGCAACAGTAAGAGGATTGACAATGCAGCCAAGGGTGAAAAACATTGGTGGCAAGTTGTTATTTTCTCATTGAATGGTCATACAGCGCATCAGGCAAAGCCGTTTATGTGACGATTTGGTGAATAAGCGATTTGTCGTAGAAGAAAACTGCTGATCCAGGCTGGCTTATTCTCTAAAAAGTTAAATAAGTTCTATAAAAGCCTTCCCATATCTCACATTGAATTATGTTTGCAAATGAGCATTACATTTTCATTCCAAACCAGACACCTGTGCAACAAACCAAATAACTTCCTGATGTTATGCATACACTCTCCATTTTCCTCTAGCATAGACATACACATGCATATTGAGTAAATGTTTACCAATTAGCATTTCAAAACAAAAGAGAATATATTAGATGCTTATCGTGTGTTTCTCACAATGGATTGTCATTTGGCTTTTTCTGCACCCTGTAAACATGCAGTGTACATAGTGTGGTACTGATTAATTTCACCACAGCATAGTGTTGGGGTTGCATGCCCTGCTAGAGTGAACAATGGGAAAATGTTTCCATCTATGTCATTAAAAACAATTGCTGCTCTCCAGCCTACTCTCAGTCTCATCGTGTAGCCAAATAGTGGGTTGTAGTTTAAAATAGACACTTTTCAATTCGACACAATTAATATTCATAGTGACAGAAACCGCTTGCTGAACATGTTTCTCTGCAAAAACTTAATCTTCTCATGTGTTAAATCTTGTCCGGACAAAAGTTGCTCTCTACAAAATAAATCGAACACTGCAAAAGAACCTGAGCAATCGGTATTTTATAGTTGTTGCATATTGAATATCCAGCCCTACTGTGCAACTTTGAAAATCGTTTTTCAAAAGTTAAGAATTAGGGCACTGAATGCAGCAAACGTTGCTTCTTCAGTATGCCTATGACAAGCAGTACCTGCTGCAGCACAGGTGTGGGGGAGCACACATAACATACTTAAACAACTCACTAGTGAAGGTCAAAGTCATTATTGTAGCTAACAATTAATGCTAAGGTGAAGAAGAGGATACTGGCAGGCCCATATCTTATTTTATGCATACTAATGAGATAGTAATGGGGGGCCTGCGGTGCACTTTCACTCAAGCAGCACAGTGTTACATTATTTCTCATACTGGTTGTGTTGATGCTCATATAAATGGACTGTTTGGCTCTTTAATTGAGACAAGCAGTGCCTGCTATTTTTCTCCTGACTAGACTGGGCTGAACACAGTGACCTGTCCTTATGAATTCAAAACACATAATCAAACATAGCACCTCGAATTGTCTACGGGTTAACTGTCACCACGATTTTCTGAGCTTGTGCAACCTCAACTCCTTAAGTTGTTGGCGCAATAAGTGGGATACATGTGATTAATTAACTGTAATACAAATGTTACAGTTTTTATTTCAGTTACATAATATCAACCAGTGAAAAAAGAAAACTGAATAAGTATATGTACTGCCATTTATAGAAAATGAACTTACTTTCTTGTTGTCCATTTTCTGCCAGACAGCTACAATTACCAACAACCAAATTTACATTGATGGCTCATTATACTGCAATTACCACTACAGCATCATGCCATAACTTAAAGTAATGATCTAAATCTGCCAGCTGCACTTACAGCTTCTCCTCTATGACTCATTGTATCCGTGACCAGATTATAATGTTCAAACCAGCCGATAACTACTGACATGTTTATATAAAATGGGCTTAAAACAGGTTTCACCGATCCTCCGCTTCCTCACTGTCGTCGGTATAATCATGCCTGCATATGACCGGGCACATTCGGAGACAACCACTCTCCATCTGCTGCATTAGGAAACGAACACAAGCTGTTTTCAGCTCAACACATCTAACTCAGGCACCTGTTACTGCTAGACAGACTAGGCTCTTCTCGGCAGCTTGCAGTATATTATAAATTAGCTTCCTGCTGCTTCTGCTAAATGTACTAGTTTACATCGAGTTTACCAGGGAAAATTGCTCTACTCCTTCATGCTACTGTGATTCTAAGCAATTATGACCTTTAAATAAAATATCCTGTCATTTAGATTTTGTTAGCAACAAGCCTTTTCCCATATCCTCCTGCTGTGTTCCCATGGACACACAATAAAGTGTAGGGTTATAATATTAGCACCCAGTGGGCATGCAAGTAAGAATTGATTAAACAACATGGGGACAGTTTGACATTAATACCAAGTACGGAAGCTATTTCCAGCTCCAAATCATGAAAACACATTCACAACATTATCCGATCTATCAGATTTATCTTTCTGTGGAAAACAAGCATTACGTGGCAACGGGCTTCTAAATTCATTTTGCCTATTGTTACACATCATTGCTATCGTTTCCAGTAAACCACATCAAATAATGTAAATAATTAGTCTGTCAACCCTCACTCAGGCTAAAAGAAGACAACAAGCTGAAAAGCATTTTACCTATATTTTAAAAACGAAATGTTTGTAAGACTGTAGACAGGACATGTTGATTAAACTATTACTGTCTGTCTTAGTGTTGTTTAAACTATGAAGTAGATGTTTCCAGAGGCTAAAAAGCTGTTTTTATGTGTGAGACGCCATCCCAATGTAAAGCTAGAAAACTATGTTGTGTGCTCAGCGAGCGATTTCCGTTGAATTAATGGGTGCCATCTTTGAGTCCGTTATAAAGTTCATAATAAATCTTTGGTTCTGTCTGATTGTGGAGAGATATATAAATATCCATAAACTGATCAACCTTAATTCTGCATTCATTAAAGCTAGGGTGTGTAAGGTTGGAGAAGCTATCAAGTGTAAAAAGAGTTTTTGAAAATGATCCAACCGAAAAACCCAGCCTAAAATTGCCAACTCTTATCCAATAAAGGTAGCGAGCAGAGAAAGTTCAGAGAAAGTCACCATATTTACATCACCGACAGCGTGTTGCTTCAGACCTCCCTCTAAAGCAACTAACCAAAAATGATCATTATGAATGTAAATATACATTATGAACACATACAAAGAACTTCTGGTAGACTACGTTTACGTGCAATGAGTGCACGGGCAGAGTGCGCGCAGGCAGGCAGGCAGGCAGGCAGGCGGGTGGGTAGTTTGACAGGTCATTCGTCAAATCATTTCATTCAGCCCAAATGAAATGATTGGACTGCCGACATGACGGACTTATTACAGTCCTGCGTCAGCCACAGATACCAGATGTTTTTCTTTTTTTTGTCAGAGCATTTGATTTCTTGATTGCTGTCGGCATGTAAAGAGCATTTCAACAACTCTAACAAAATGTTTCTAAAACAAATTATTACTATCCTCCTTAGCGTTGTTTGTGACAGAAATATGTCTCAGGTGATTTCAGTCATGTCTTTTTGCTTAAACCTAAGCCAATTAGGCGACTCTTTCTTCAGACAGATGACAGATCCAAATAACATGAGATGAAAAATAAGATTTTACTTGCAAAACCAAGAGGAAAAACAATGGATGGTATGTCATAGGAAATTTAAATTTAAAGCAGATAGCAGCATAACATTGATATTTCTGTAATTATGATAGTACTGTGACTTGTTCAATGTTTAACAAAATGGTAATTTTTGCTGAAATCACAAACTTAGCCGATAGTGGTGGACTCCGGCTGTCTGAGAGGCAGGGCCGGAAATGTACAAAAGGGCTCCAGCTGCGAGAGATGGGGCACTCGTGCACAGGAAGTGTTCTAGCATGTAGGGCAGCATATATGGTACTACATTACATGTTCTTGATTTTAATGCCACACAGGCACTTCATCACATTCTCTCCACTGGAAGGGTACCCTAGAACAGTGTTACCCATTGCGTGGCTCGCGAGCCTCCTGCGGCTCGCCAAGCTTTAATTGGTGGCTCGCATGACAGTAGGCTGAATAAAGGGGTGATCGATATGATTATGCAGTCAATACAGATATGTCATAAAAACAGTAAAAACAAGCAGGGCTATTACATATAACCAGTGGTGGGCCCTGCATTTCACACCTAGGCCTTCAGTGATGTCCTACACAGTCCTACCTGAATTATTCCCCCTCTTAATACCATCATTATGACGCCATGGCTCTAGAAACTATACATTTAGACAGAAACGCAGTATAACCGGGAGTTGCATCACCCTAACAACAGAGTTATATTAATATTTCTGAAACATTTAGTTGTAAATAGCAGGCATTCCCAGCAGTACAATGTGCAGTGCCTCTCGGAGGCTGTGAGCCAGGGGTACCGCTCGTAGTTAGTGATTTGAAAGTGGCGGACAAACCCTTTTCCCGGCTGTGATAGGCTCGCTAGCGTCGGGGTTGGCCGTTCTCTTCTCACGATGTCTAGCTTTTCTTAAAAAGTTCGTCTTAAAAATGGCGTTGTAATTATATCTGCGACCAAATCGATCTCTTCTCCTCCTTCAGCCATTGTGGGTTGAAAAAAAACAGCTTGTAGAAATCTACACAAATTAGCTCGTTCAAAGTTTGCTAGCTCTGCCTCTCAATATTGCATATCCAATCAAAAGACGTGCACGTGCTGACGTTATCGTACGCCTGCTAGCTGGCCCCGGTGTCCCCAACTCGAAATCTGATTGGTTAACGCCACAGTTTTGTCTCCGTTCACTTTAAGCGACAGGCGCCTAAGGGCAGATTTCTTGGACCCTGGCAACACATTATGGCTGAAATATGATTGGATAAAAGCTCTAACATAAAGGCCAGCCCTCCAAATCTCGATCTGAGGCTGGAAGCAGCGCAACCAAGAGGAAATCTATGAAATGAAGAGAATAGACTATGGGGAATAATTTAATACATATTTGTGGAAGAAATATATAAAAATTAAATGTATATTCTGATGATGTTTAGGCCAGCAGAGAAGGCCTTGCTGGCCCTGACGGCCCACCACTGCATATAACCCATTAAAACACTGAAAGTGTCTGCTCTATTAGCCTACAAATAATACAAATAATATATATAATAATTATAATAATTGATAAAAGATGCACTAGAAACAAGATATTTAAACTTGCTCAGCACTACACTTGAGTCACTGCGGAGTTGCTAGTTGTGGCGGTCTATCCAGGACTACAATGGCGAATGTGCTCTTGGACGGGTAGATACGTGGTGGGCTAGTAAAGAAAAATAGATAACTTTAAGTCATTAAAAACATGTTAACTTAAGCATGCTTATGAGTATAGACTTTTGCTAAAAAAATAATTATATCTCTAAATTGGAGCATTTAAATTGGAGGATACTACAACCAACCTGGCACTTCATACTCGCGTTAGCTTGGCTCTGGTCAACTCGTTTCACCGTTTCATGCTAGTTAGCACGTGTTTCTACAGACGTAAAATGGATCGATTTCTCATTTAAAAAAAGTTGCACACCAGGTGGACAAAAACAAAGTGTGACAAATGAGAAAAATTAATGCTTAATTGGAGCATCAAACCACCGCAAATCGAGATGCTGGAGATGAGCTTTGTGGATATTGGTTGGCTGCATTGCATATTGTATGTTCTGGGTGGGATGACTAGATTAATAAAAAACATGCTTTTTATGACTGGATGTAGCTTTTCATACTTTGCGGTAAAAGTGGCTCTCCTATTGACTTTGTCCTATCAATGTGGCTCTCCTGTAAATAATAGTGAAGACCACTTCATCATGTTTGATCTACCATATGGACATTCAAGAGAACACTTTGTAGCGTTTTCTTTTACCATGCTAAAGTTGCTGTAGCTCACTCGGGTATTCTGCTTAAATGGCTTCTCAGGTCTTCTATACTAAACAAGTGTATTTTATATAACTATTCCTCGATCAACGACATGCAAGCAGAAAAATAACTGGATAAATTATCATTTAGTTTCCGACAGCCATCATAATAATAATAATAATAATAATAATAATAATAATAATAATAATAATAATAATAATAATAATAATAATAATAATAATAATAACTGCAGGTATTCCAGCTCAGTGAAGAAAACTATTTCATAATTAAGTAAGATAACAATGGTAAACTCCCACCAAATGAATCACAGTTCAGTCTGTAATGATTTTTTTTTATCTCAAATCAATTATTTTGTTCTGTTTTTGTTCTTAATGTTGTTGCTTTGTTTTTCTCATTCCAGCAAACTGATTAGGCATTGAATCAATACGCGCTCTCATCAGTGATTGACTGGAATATGACAGTAGAATTGCCAGAGATAAACTACCTCATTTTAGTGTTGATGTTGATTTGAAGTTTGACAGTAATTGTGCAGCATCTGTTCTAATGTGGAGAATATATGAAAGTGTGTGTGTGTGTCTACGCCATATGTAGCCATACGGATTGTGATCTGGCAAACGCATGAGCATGTGTACCAACATTTTGATCAAGTAATGAAAAGTAAAATGCTTACAATGTTTTTTTTTACCTCTTTTGTTGCTGTTCTATTAGTCAAGTATCGCAAACCTTTTGTGAAGAGCTCCACCTTTCATTTTCAACTTTTCATAAATCATGTAGACGACAGTTTTGAGCTTGATAATTGATCATTTTCTTACCTTATATCAAGTTCATGGACACCTTAACCTCAACTCACCGTTGTTGGCTTGAACAATAGACTCATTAATGTTTAATAATCATGTTTAATTTTGCAGAGAGACACTTATCTTTTTAAAAGTCGATAGAATAAGTTTCTTCGGAGAAACCTTTTATCATCAGGCCAATTCCTCAGCTTTGATGTGAGATAAAGCAATTGAGAATCCCATTAATACCAAAACATGGTCGGGACGATTTATCTCAACCAGCTAATGAGCCTGGGAATGTTTCCAGTGTGCATAATGAAATGTGGAGGAAAATACAATACATTATTAGCATATAACAAATAAATACTAAAACAAATCCGCCAGTGCTGGTACAAAGGAACAGGTAGACTGTGACAGAGCTGGAAGGATTATAGAGGATTTACCTGGGCACATAAACACTAACTATACAAATGTGTGCCTCTCATCGATATTTATCATCATTTTCTTAATAAAAGCTAAAGAAAACAGCTCATACAGTAAGAATAGCTTGCCATTCACTTTAGTGGGTATTTGTTTATGAATGTATTCCCTGTTGTTTATTTCAACAGCCCAGTTTACAAGGTTCACAGGAAGACCAAATGAGAAAACAGATGAGGTTTATTACAACTTGGGTCTTATTGTCATAGCTGTAATTAAAGACATAGGAATGTCGCTAAACAAAAGTCAAAGAGGGTAAGATCCTCTGTGTGTCCACACAGGGAAGGCTTCTTTTGGCCTAATTACATGTTCTTATCTTCACTAAACCACCTCACCTGTGTGTGGGTGTCTTTTTTCCCCAGATCAAAACTGGCCTGCTATAAGATCCATCCTTGTTTCCTGAGCCTCTCTCCCTTATTATCAAGCTTTGTTGAATACGCACTATAATGATTTCCACTAAGTTTCAAAACAACCTTCTGTCAGAAAGGTGCAGAAAATGTCTATAACTAGCAGTAGACAAGGGGTTGAGTGTGTGCTAATGTTAGCCAACTGCAAAATACTTCTTCAACATTTCGTTTGACATTAAAGGCCTTCAGCATCAAAAAGTTTATTGTGAAGCACAATTAGGAAATGTTGAGGTATAAACAGCAGTTTTACACAACATGTGTGACATTTGTCCCATTAGCAGATCAGCTATCGATACAAACAATCGAAACCATTTGGAAGTAAAACTGAGATACTGCATATCCTGCACAGCACAGGAAAACTGTTTGTGTGTGCAACCACGGCAAGTAGATTCAAATAATGTTTTACCTAAAACCATTTGTATAAAAACATGTATGATCATGTGACTACTTGTTCCTTGCCCTGTAGAGATCTCACTGTGTTCCAGATCTAAACAATCCCCTTGGTAAGAACTGTGATCACAGCCAAAAGTGCGACAATAAAATCCAAGTTGTAAAAAAACTGGAATAATCCTTTAAGACGTCCACCGAATAGGAATTAGTTTGTCTTCTCTGATGAGTCTTGATTTGAGATTTTAAGAACGTTTCTCGCAGAATCATGCTTAACGAAAGACAAGATGTGCCCTTGCTCATTAATCATCATAATTAGTGCCTCACACGTGTCACACACTTACTGTTGTGAAGTCACAGCATAGGCTTTTATGTAGGCCGTCACATCACAGCTAACTGCCCGCACAGTGAGAAAACACTCCCAAGATATAGTAATGATTAGATTGGTAGCCGACCAAATAATAGAGAAAATGTGTCTTTCAGCCAAGCATCAAAAAGAGGATGTGAAAACATTCAGAATTGCAAATGATACTGACAGAGCTAATTAAGCTGTGGGTGTTGTGTGGCGCTAAATGAGCTGGCGAAAGGGTCTAAATGTAAGGCTGCATGTTGCTGTAATCTTTGCACAGCGTGTGATTATCTAAAGCAGAGAATGGAAAATTGAACGGTTTGTGTCTGTCTTTAGAATCTCAACCTGCCGCAGACGTTCACTGCTTAGTTCATCTTGAATCCGTTATTATTTCTGTTTCTCTCGTTGATTAAAAAGATTGGATGTGTTATAAACCGAAAGTATTTCCCTAGAGATTTATATCTCCTTGTTCTCGTCCCTCCACAGTATTGATGTGCAATTTGTATACGAAACAAGAGCAAGATTAACGACCCTTGACAGTGAAATATTAAATGATCCAGATGCAAATCCGCTGTATAGAAGTGGCCGCTTTTTTGTAATTCAATTCAAAGGCAGAAATTAGACTTGCAAAACGTCAACCATACACAGGGAAATTCCACCGAGATGTAGTCTTGCTGTTAGTTGCAAACAACAGGGAAATGAAACATGCACCAGAAAGAAGGGACCATCAATCTAATGGGATTCTATTGCAAATTCTCTGCATTTCAGTATTGTCAGCTCTCACTGGGGGATAGTCAACAGTGGAATAGCTTTTATACACTTCAGCACGCAAGCAGGAGGAATCCAGCACTCTAGATCCCACGTCACAAGCATTATAGCATGTAAAACTGTGAATGTCATTTACATTTTTCTATAGAAAGAATAACAGCTTGAAATACAATATTTCGTAAAAAGCCAAATCAGCCTCATTAGATACGGCAATAGCCTCACTTAGTGATCGCAGTCATAATGGCTGTGGCAAGAATTAACTCCGCTCATTAGGGAGATTTCAGCCTCACTGTGATCAACACATGCTAGCCAAGAGATGAATGACCCATTTATTTATCACATTTCTGTGTTACACAGTAATTATTTTTCATTGTTAACCTTAATATAGGCATTTAGCATGTTGTGGTGCAGACATTTCACTTGGATGTGTTTGAGGGAACTAGAGGTGTCACCGTAAGTAACCTGAAGCATGGCCTCTGTTTTTTTTTTTAAATTCAGTGCAAAAATGGAGCTTGAGAAGCCAAGCTCTTCGTGTGTGTGCACTCATTTGTGCTGGAAAAGAAAGAAAGAGGAGGGTTGGATGACAAATTTGGCGGAGGGAACGCGATTACTGAGACACTGGCAGCATCGGTTGTCACTTCTGTAAAGCTTCACAATACAGCCATCTTTTTTCTGAACTCCCAACATCTTACAACTAGTGCAAGAAAGAGCAGAACGAGTTGGAGCTGCATACACATTATGACTGATAGTAATACATGGAGGTACCATTTGACCTTCTTACTACTTCAGTAGATGGCTCCGTGCAGTCACATCACGCAAGATGAAAGTCCAATAACCTTTGCATCATTCCTGCTCTCAGCTACAGAGAGACATTTGGGAATTAGATATCTGGGGGAAAGTGTGGGCTGATAAGAAAAAATGTCAACACAACATTAAAAGGCTTAACCTGGATTGCGTATTTTTTTTCTGTTTTTTACTTTTTTACTAAAACCTTTGTTAATTGATTATGAGTGGTACTATAAATGACCTTTAAAGGAACATAATGTAGGATTCTATATTTTTGTGATTTAGCACCCCTACCGTTTCAGAGTGCAATTCACTTACACCGCTGTGGTAATTATGGACACCTGTAAAATTATGCATACATTTGCTATGATTGAATTTCTTATGAATGATCAAAACTAGCAAGTTAACGACTTTGCTAACGCAGGTAAACATCAAGCAAGTGCAACAACACCCCCCTCGCCTTGGGCCTGAAAACCTCCTCCTCTCAGATGTCCAAAGCTTCTGTGCTAGTGGTTTAAACACCAACACTCCCCCGGGGCTTTGAGCTCCCAGCCCAGGCAGCACTGCTAATTGAGCTAACAGCTAACTAGCGAATGGCAGATACTGTTAGCAGCAGTGAGCTGCAAGCGTTACTTTAGCAACAAGCTCCATCATCACCCCATCCACCCGTATCCGCAACAGTCACAGAGTGTGGTGTCATCCTTCACCACACACTCTCGTTCCTGCCCCATGTCAACCACATAGCCAAAACAACCTTCTTCCCGCCTCCGACCATCACTGTCACTTACTGCGGCAGGAACACTCATTCATTTTTTATAACATCCAGGCTTGACTGCTGCAACAGTACCCTATGGTACCACAAACAAAGTTCTTAAT
This sequence comes from Cottoperca gobio, assembly GCF_900634415.1. NCBI lineage: Eukaryota > Metazoa > Chordata > Actinopteri > Perciformes > Bovichtidae > Cottoperca > Cottoperca gobio. Next base: position 15,504,562 of record NC_041359.1, read on the forward strand.
AAACTCCAGTATGTACAGAACTCTGCCACCTACTTACCAGTACCTGCTGAACTGATCACATCACACCGGTCCTCCATGACTCCGGCTACCAACATGTTGACAATATGAAGTTGTATTCAGGCCTGTACAGATACTTCTTTGCAGTATTTGCCATTTTAATAAAAACAACCTTCAAAGCATTACTGTCATTATAGTTTGGGCAGTGAGTTCCTTTCAGTTAGTACTGAATTATTATGACTTTCTGTCAGCGTCTGAGTCCAGCTTTGAATTCACTGCAAATGATTTAATGATGTCACCACCCACAGCCTTGCTGAGCTAATTTTACTGTACTGAATGGAGAGAACATAAGATCAACTGTGGTGAACACATTTATCCTCACAATTCATAATGAGAAGGCGTTTGGAACTGAAATGTATGTACAATTAGCAATCTCTGTCCATTGTTATTAGTTGTTAGTAGCTTTTCATTGCATATCTGCATTACTGCACTGTGTTTTCAATGGGTTTGATGGAGTGCATGAGAAAAAGAAAGAGAGATTTTATTTCATACGCAAAAGTTTAATACATTCTTCCAAACCAAGAAACTGCCGTCTGTCAGCTGGGATTCCATTGAACATAAGGTCAAAAGAAACTACAGTATGTCAATGAAGGTTTCCTCTAGAAAGTGCGCTTATATTTACATCCAATGTTTTCTTTGTTGTGGCTCAGAATGGCGATAACATCTGGCATCATACAGTATGCAGGAACTCTTTTCTTGAATTATGCTGCATGTTATTCCAAAAGTGCAAAGGTGTTAGTCTTTCGCTCTCATTTGCAGACACAACATAATGTTATACTCTTTAAACACTTTAAACACGAGTCGTTTTGAAACACAAAATAGGCTGATAATTCACCAATGTAAAAAAATAATAATAATAATTACAATTCAAACTGACCTGAAAACAAGAATAAACTCATTTTAGAGGAAGTTTTGTAGTTTTTCACATAACGGAACAAAAATAAATGGGAAACCTCAGTACTACACTGAATAACAAATAATATCATACTCAACCTCACTGCTTCACTATAAACACAACACTTTTAGAGCAAAACATCAAATAAAAAGGAAAAAGAAAGAAATGAGACAATAATCATCACTGATTGCTGCATTTCCACTTTGCAACTCCCAGATTAGTACGAGGTGCTAATTGTTGTTACATATGCATCTTGTTAGGGGGAGGTATAACGAGTCACAAGGGACCACATCCATAATTTATTATTTTACCAATAAACTTAGATCACAGAGAGCGAAGAAATACCTTTATAAAATGTGGCAGAATAACAGCTTGTACATTATGTGCAAATACACAATGACTTAATTGACAACATAAACGATCATTTATTTGAGGGTTATTACGCATAATGTTTCTGATACTGGAGCTGAGTACACACACTCTGATAAGTCTGTTGACTTTGACTACATTAACTTTGTGTTGTGTTTTGTTGCCTACCTGTCAATCAAATGTTCTGCAACATCTCAATTATTTCTTCTTTAGTGTGGAAATATCCTGAGAAATGTTTTTTCTTTAATACTGTAACAATCCATGTGGAATAAATAGTGTGATCTACAACATGGGTCAAATTAGTCAACCTTATTTGGTAACGCTTTATTTTAAACCCAGCATTATTTAGTGTATTGAATTATAATGTATGTGTAAGCAGATATAAGGACATCTTAAAATTGTATTAATGAAAGTGTCAATAACTATAATAGCTCCTCCTTTGAAACATCCAGAGCTGTTGACATCTTTAATAATAGAAATACAGTATTTATTTAGCATTTATACATGTTATTTGTTATATTAATGTTATTGATGTGTTTTACTTTTTAATGAAGTGTTTTATTAATCTAATTTTATCTTTAAATACTTGTTCTTCCCTCTCCATGAAAACACTCTGAACACTGATGAAGGCCACACGATTTAGTAAGTGGACTTTTCATTTTGTGTTTGTTTGAGTGTCAAACTACTATTTCCAAGGTACAAAATGAACCTCTAAGCTCAACATATCTTGACATATGACAACAGTCCCTGTAAATGATATGTACGATACAAGCAGTGGATGCTTTAAAGGGGTTTATTATTGAATTGTTGACCAACACAATAATAAAGACTGTAAAAATGTCCTTGCGTGACTTACAACTACATTATTGTGTAACATAAACACTTTATTAGGTCTACACATCTTATAAATGCTAAATAAGGGGTGTCAAGTGTTACTCGAAGTTTAATTGTAATGAATCCTTCTTACAGGGCAAATAGACTTTTGTTGGCAGCATCACCTGAAGATATACAATCCCTGCCATCCCAATAAGATCCCTCGGTTCATTTGTTAATATCACTTGCCATTTTTGCTTTCAAGGACACATAAACGAAAGGTTGAGTGCAGACATTGAACCTAATTATGCTGATGGTTGTGGGACTCTAAAAGCCGTGGGTCATTAGCTCTCATAAAGGTCTACATGTCGTCCCCTGAGTGACGTTCTGCTGAGGACAGGGAGATGCATCTGATGCATTTTTATTATAGACTCCACAATGACTGCGGAGGGAGGTTGGTCGATAAAACAAAGGCTTAGGGAGTGTCAGGAGTGCACTGTTTTTTCAACTGTCAGGCTTGCCAACACACGTTTATATTGAATCTGTGCTCTGTATGCAGACCTGTATCATATATCTGCAGAGTAAGCCGCTATTTTTGTTGCAGCAGTGCGGTGAAGAAATTCAATGCATAATTTCTGCTATGAATGTGACTTAAAAACTACCTTAAATGTGTTTGTCTGTCTTCCTTTTCACAAATATATTTCTACTTCAGCTGAAGATTTTTCCTGAAAGCTAATTTTGCAAATGGAAGACACCTGAACAACATAATATAAAGAAATATGCCTCATTTTTGGCTGCGGTACTTTCAGTGTACTCCCTTTAATTTAAAATGCTTGTGTTTTCAGCTGGATGTTCCCCCCCGGGACATGTATCTATCTTCTCCACACAATAAAGCTTGATTTATTTTCAGTCTGCTCCGTGCATTCGGTAATGTAGTTTAATCTGATTCAAAGCAGAATCCTGGCATGCAGGTAGCAAACGCTCCTATTTGTCTGCTCTTGGATTTGGATCCATCCTTTTCTCTGGGACCTAAAACAAAGCATGTGCTGGATGTGAGCCACTCCACAGACGAGTAGCTCAGAAAATGATCTTCAGCATGCATCAATACGGCAATGATTCAGGTGGGGAGCCTGAATGGAGCTCGTCTCATTGCAAAACAAACAAATTAAGGTGTCTGGATAGTTGTTTTATGCATGGCACTGGAAGGATAACAGCTTATGGTAAAATAGGATTTATGATTTAATGTACTTTCTGTCTTTATATTTAACACATATACAATTTACTTCAAGTATAATAAATACTAGCTCACCATTATTGCACAGAGTAGAGTAGAGTTGAGATTGCATATAGGTCACACATACAGATTTCAATTGGAGTTCATTATTGCAACCAGACCACTACAGAAATACAACAGTATATGACCTTTCAAGGCACATAAAGAAGGCATGTGAGGGTGCATTGATGGTAAATTGAATTTTGTGTCCTTCCATGTCCATCTCCTTTATATAGAAATGCTTCAATAGTCTGTAATCTCACTTGACTGCATAGTGTTATCATGTTATCCTTCACCGATGAACTGCATGCCTGCAGAATGAGTTGAATCCAGGTGACATATTGAAATGAGAGAACATAAAGATGGCCTCACGTGATCATGTGTTCGGAAGGATAAGATGAAAAACAAGAAAATACTGTATATAAACCCCCGGCCCAAGCATAATTGTCACGTCAAAAATAAATCATTATTCACAGCAGGGAAAAGAAACATTAAACATGATGAGATTTAAGTCAACTGTGCAAGCTGAGTTTTTGTATTTTATGTTCTTCTTTCATGTCTTGTCACTCCAAAAATGCAAACATCTATGTACCTTGTATACACTGTCACTCAGAGCAAATAGCAGAGTATGTGAATTAAGGTAAATAGAGGTCATGGCAACAACAGCAGCGATAGGGCTGTAACAATATCAGATTTTCTCTACACAATTATTGTGGCCAAAAGAACGATATTATCATGATATCTATATCTGTTCTATATATATATATATATATATATATATATATATATATATATATATATATATATGTATATGTATATGTATCTTAAACTTAATGTGCCAAATGAATTACACTCAAAATACTTGTGTAGGGAGGTCTGTAACCATAACTGTTGAAAAGCGTGATTTAAGAGGCGCTGTGTATTAATTAACGATTTATATATATATATATATATATATATATATTTTCACGGTTATCGTCAATATTGGAATATCACTTAGTGTGAATGCTGTACTGACATGGTCTCACTTCAGATCATTTATCTCAACAGGATGGGTAACAGGTCAAATAAAATAAGCAAGTAGAATAGGTATGTAGACTTTATTATTCTATATATATATATATATATATATATATATATATTCTATATTATTAGGAGGTACCGAGCCATGCCAACTGAACTACTTGTTTTGTTTAGTTTATTAAAGGGCAAAGGCAATAGCCTTCTGCGTACATCAGACGTACAGCGTGTGTCCTACCTGTGGGTTAAATGCTCAAATGAAAATGGATACAAACAGTAATGAAGCAATTTAGTGTTCAGACATTTAACAGGGAGAGGAAAGATAGATTGTTCCATTATAAGAGTAAAGAAACCTAATTCAGACTAATAAAGAAGTTGTAAGAAGTTTGACCTTGCTGCTGGGTTGCTTGTAGTGCTAAGCACTGCCAAGCATGGCTTCTGCCTAAAATCTATTTTACTTTTATTTTTCAACTGTTGGGTCAATAACACCATGGACAACATCAGAAACAAGTTAAGGCTGTTCCACACAGATACAGAGTTATAGTTTCTACCATATACATTCTGTTAATTAATTAATATTAACTGTGCATGACAAGAATAGAGGACAGTAACAATCCTTTTGTTCATCTGCATAACTTCAATTTTGAACATTTCATTCCTCAAATTAAACTTCAGGCCCCTGCGCAGAAGCCCTACTTAGCTGCTATTGCTTTGCACTCTCCCTTCAGCTGCATACAGACTCTTGCTTGTGATTTTTCACACAAAAAAAAGCAGGCTAGTAAAATATTCATAAACAGGTTGCAGGGTATGCACATCGGAAAAAAACACATGACAATGCCTGACGCACATCTCTGTTAGATCGAAAAAGGCGCAATTAAAACTGCTGGGAGGTTTTAATACAGTGCGCTGATCTTTTGTCTGATTCTTGCCCTAGTAAAATATTCATCCCTCTGCTTCGCATAAATTACATCTCATTATCAGCTGTGCATACAGTCACATACTTTTACAGATATTATTAATGTTATAGCACTTTCATCTGTTACTGTGTAATTGGCTTCAAATTCTGCACCCTTTGTAGTCTCTCCTGGGTGAAATGTCTCTAAGTTTGTTGCTGTGTCTTTATGTAAAAACTAAACTAAACAGAGATCTAGAGATGAACCCTTAGGTGGTGTTTGGGTCAAAATGTGTTTTTACTAAAAGAAAAAATATATACTAAATCGCGGTTCTTCATTATGAAACACCACGGCTGTTCTTTCTGGGAGAAACATGTAATGCAAAACATTTTCTCTGCGTACATACCTGCTATGTCCTTCATCTGGTGTTGAACTCAATTTGACCAGAAAAGTTCTTGCGGTTTAAGTGTCCCATAAATTAGAAAGGATTCCCATCATGCAACCTGGGTCAAGAACTTCTCACAAGCTTAAAATGTATCCACCGATTTAGCATTGCAAGCGAGCAGGAAAAATGTAGGGAAATTAAATATGTATCACTGCTATTCCTATTTGAAAGGTTAAAAATGTGTCCTTGTTTATTATAATACAATTCTGCATCAGGCCAACACTTGCCATCTCAGCAGGTTAAGTCTTGGAATAAATTGTCTATATGAGATACAATGTCAAACCTGTGTTTGGTGTTTTATATGGTTAATTATGCAAGAGAGCGGAGACTCATTTAAATGATTAGTTGTGGCAAGAAGACCCTGGGATACATGGTGGTCGTGGGAGGCTGTGGATGAACTGAAGAAAAGACGAGAAAGCTCTGAGGAGCTTCACACTTAATGTGCACAGTTGTTAACTAACACAAAAGACTTAAGCAGATCAATGAGCTGAAACACTAATGTGGGATATCATGCTCAAATCATGTTATGGATGTTCCATACGACACAGGGGATGCAGCTCTCTCCGACACGTTGATTTCCTTTATCGGGACGCCTTACTATGACAGCTTCTTTCGCCATGTGTCCAAACATCTGCCAGCTCCCGCAGTCACTCTGTGACTAAAAAGACTGGCAGCTAGTGCCAGGAGTGGAGAAAAATTAAGCAACTTCTGAATTATTGAGGAAAGTCGGAGGTATCTTAATTTTAATGACTTTGGACATGAGGGGAATTTGAGGATTGTCATTGCTCTTTTGAATCAGAGCAAGGACATAAAAGCATCCTCTAATTCAACAAGGAGCCAACTTCTAATCTATTTTAGAAACGGTGGCGATCCCAAAGCAACTGTAAGCAGCTCTAATAACCAAAATGCAGCAGCCGGATCATATTCGTGTTACAGCCATCATTTAAAATCAGTGGGAAATGAAATCATACAATGAGAAAATGTTTGTACCTTGAAACAGTAACTGTATAATGTTCCTCTCTATTTTCAATATCCGATACAACCATTTTGTATCCACTCTAGTTAGCATTTGAATTAATTCAGCTGAAGATGAAATATGATGTATGCATTTATGCAAATTCCTTGATTCCTTTAAGTTTCAACAATCCTCTGTGACTTGCAAATTAGCAGAAGTTGTTGGAAGTGAAATGAAAATGGTTCCCTGGGCTTTGCTGATCCTGGTACAAATTATCTGTAAAAGAAAAATATATATATATATATTGATGTTTTACCAGGCTTTTCACAGAATAATAATGAATAATTAATCATTTTTCTTCCATGTCGGAAGAGGACAGCCATTTTCGATGTCGCAATATAAATGTAATGTGTCTCACTGTTAATGCTGTGAATGCCTCTCTCTATTCCTCTCTCCTGTTTACCATTCTCTCGTTTCTTCCAGTTGCCTGTCTTCCAGGAGTGCCAGTGTTAGGTCCGTCAGAGTCGGTTGGCTGCACCTGGAGAGGGAGGGGCCTAGGATATAAAATGACTTGTATCTTGAGAGATTTCCGGACGCCTTCCAAAGGGCCTTCACCATAGATTAGTTTGTCTTTGCTTTCTTTACTTCAACCACCCTCACTTCACTCATCCCTTCACATTTCTGGTGCCTTACATTCACATATATCAGTATGGGTTAAATAGCCTTTTCACCTTTCTATATTCTGTTGATTCTCATTTTTTTTGCAAGCCCTGAGCCAGGTGTATAAGACTGTATACATACAGTTTAGTGGCCTTCTTCTTTGGAAAGTGTTTACCATTGGTCATCGGTGAAAACGACGACACAAACGCTCACTATGCATGGCCTTTTACTCAATACACTGACATCGAGTAACTTATTGTGGCTTCAATATACCATACTAAACATGTTGAAACTCTGACTCTATATTCTGGATTTCTTGGCTATTAAATCATCAATTCAAGTCCTTTGCTGGGATTCGTTGCCCTACTGTGACAAATTAATCTATTATGTTCTTCATGAGCTTCACCGACGGTCCTAGGTGGTTTGAACAACTGCAGTGATTAATGGCAACATGAATTTTGTAGACACCCTCCACTGGCTTCAAATAGTAACTACTACCGCCTCAAATCTTTTAAGTCATAAGTCTCTCTGTGCCAAACTACTTTTTTTTTTCTTTTGCTCACATCTCTTTTATCCAATACTGACCACCCAAATCTAAAACTTTCCATGTTTCTCTCCTTATCACCGCATTACAGAAGATGATTCTCCGTCCTCCAAAATTAGGTCAACAGCACCAACATATTACATCATGGCAAAGACTCTCTACAGTATTGCTTTGATGAATTAAGTCATTTGCACATACGAAACAACTGTATGATCTAATAATGATTTTAAAATGGAGAACACAGTGGTTCAGTTAACACTTGCATTACAAGAAGTGTACAATTGTGTGTTATTTATTTTAACACTGATTGCCACTGTGAGTCTTCACACTGAGGGAGACAGATGATAAATATAATACTATCAATAATCAATACAGGGACTAGCGTTTGTACCCCAGGAGTTGTGTCCTCCTGTTTCCACAGGAACTGCAGCGGTTCCCATCTGCTCTCATGGAATCGTGTTGGTTTGAGTATTATTGCTATCGACACCTTTCTGTTCTCAGGGGAACATTTGTTTCGATGCACAAATGCAAAATTGAAATTCAAACCTTGAATCCCTGATTGGAATTATGAACACATCCAATATCCAAGACTTAGCTGCAACAAAACTCACAACACTTTGCAACGTCTACCTATTTTCTTTACTGATTGTCTTCAAACTTTCCCATCAGCATAAATCATGAATGCAATCCTGTTTTGCAGCTGACTTCCCACAGCACATAAATGCATGTACACAGATTTTACGAACCAATCCACACTTTACAATAACAAATGATCAAATAAAATCAGATGTTATATTCTTTTTAATGGGTTAAGCTGTCTGCTGTTATACCATGAAGAAATGAAGTGGAACCAGTGATCACTATGGGAGGCAACAAAAATGCATTAAAAATGGATGCCGTTCATTCCAAATACTTTTGATTTCAGTAATTCGGCCAAAACCGGATAAAGTCCTTTAATAAAAACTAAGCAATTGGCACAGATTTGAAAAGTTTGGATATGAATTTCTCATAAAGTGCCTTTTCTCCTGTTTGCTTAAAAAATAACTTAACATCAAAAGGACGGGTGTTATTCTTTTATAATGCAAATATAAAATAACCTACTTTTCTTTAAATCAATTGTTCACCATTAATCAAAAACATGTAACCAGACTGCATCTCACTTCTTTGACATTTTAGTTTCGGGGAAAGAAAAGCAAAAACTAGTATTGACTTGCTCGAGGCTTACTATTGAACCCCTCTTTGTAGTTTTAGAGTGCTCCCCTTTTTAAAGGTGTCCTGCAGCTGGCTGGCAGACACTTGTGTCACTGTCCTGAGGCATTAATGCCGAGAGGATTCAGCGCAGAAACATGACACACTGATGTGAAGAACTAGAGGACGGACCAACAAAAGATAAAACTAAATGGACAGAGTTAGTGGTAAAAATAGCTTTTGATTAAATAATGTAAGAGATTGAGAATCAAATAAATTATATATGGTCATAGCCTGAATTGCATTACATAATTGATGCACAGAGTCGTACATAATGTACCAACTGTCAACATGTGAAATGTGTTTGAAAAAATAATACAAGTGTGATTCTCATACCACTTAAGGGCAAAGAGGAAGGAGATGCCCTTGGGGACAATGCTGGTGTCATGGCTGAACTCGCATGAATCATGTATATTGCAGCTTTTCTTTTCTTTTTTAATCTGAAGCACAAATTAACTGTCAGAGGAAGTGTTAGAATGCCCTCAGGATCTCAACCCCCAAAGGGTGATAAAAGATTAGAATGTCAAATGTCACAGCACACTTTACAAATGTCTCATGAAACTACTAGAAACACTGCGGAGAGCGGAGGGTGGTTTTAGGGTCCTATGATTTTTCAAGGTCTTGGCATGAAGCTCCGCAGGATACATTTAAGACAGACAAGAAAATCGACATGACTCATCGTACATGTCGGCTGTGATTGCTTCTATGTATTAGAAACTATCAGAGAGAGAGAGAAGCAACGGCTCTGCATGAAAAAGCAGGACTCGGACCACATGAATGCAGAATCACCTGAGTGCATTTATCAGATTTCTAGTTTGATTGCCATGAATGCAACTTACTGTTGAATTAATAATTATTCTGATGCCGTCTTTTATGTGTTTCCAAAATCCACAGCGCACTGCAGGCATTGAGGCTAATAAGTGTTACTGTTCAGTAGAAAATTGAGTTTCAACAGGGGCTGAGATGCAGCCGCAAAATGAGTTTACAAGTACAAACAATCATCTGAGGAAGAATTTGGTTTTTCTAATATTCTCAAGTTAATTTTGTCGTGAAGAGCATGTCACCCATCTGTTTTATTGTTAATAAATAATAGTTAAAAAAAACCATTATGGAACACTTACATCCTTTTTATTAAAGCTACAAGCCTGGAACATGTCATTTCTAAACAGCTGCAAGGCAATGTTTCACAAAAGACACGGAGTATATCACAGAGTCTCGTAGATTATTGCTTAAATTATGACCACAAATGCTACCATGGCTTTTTAATTTTGGACTGTCTATTACTTAAGTTTACACTGATTGCTATTTGTTTGTCTTGTTTCGAGGATGCCTATTCCACCACATGAAAAGTAATTTGCGGAAACAAAAAGGTGACAACTTTAAATTGCTTTTCTTTTTCGAATAGTCCTAAACCAAAATAAACTCAGTTTACTATCTAATATGAGGAATAAAAGCATCAAAACTGAGAAACTGGAAACCTTGAAAACTTTACTAATTACTAATTGATCTTCAAAATAGTTGCAGATAGAAGACTTTCTGTCCGTCGACTTACAGACTTATTGTATCAGCTATGACCTCAACTGAGCAAAATCTCCTCACTGACAGGATGTGGTTGAAAGCCCTGAACAAAAAACAAGCAAGTGGAGCTTGAGTTGACATTATTATGTCAAAATGAAATTGTGAATCTTACATTTGATGATACTGATGTCTGACATACTACGTTCGTACATTAGAACTAACAGGAGTTAACTTCATGTGGTTATTTGCATTATCTGTGATGTTTTATTCATTTGGTGACACATCTTTGCACGGCTACACATAACTGGAAGTGCCCTGTTGCAGAAACATTTTTTGAAGTCTGGATGATTAATCAAAGGGCTGTCGTGTCGTCACCTGACAGAACAAGACAGAAAACAAAACAAACGAAATGAATTTAGAAAAAACTACAGTTCAGGTTAATTGCACATGCTCAGTCAGAATGCATTCATGTCTGGAGTATTGTCAACCACACAAATGTTTTGCAGTGCGTATGGAGGTAGTGCAGCCTTGGAGGACCGTGCGAGGATGCCCCCGAGTATGTGGGGGCTTTGACAAGGTAGGCATTTTGGAGAGGAAGCAGATGGCCCACATTAAAAGCAAAGGGCCCTTGTGACTGTCTTCAATGGCCCTGCAGAGAACTGGGTAATTAAATGAGAAATTTAATCAGATTCCTCAAATTAAATGTCCAGCTGGATAGTTCTGCAAGAACACCACTGACTACACATTTACCTAAGGGAGTGTCACCGGTGGATGCATAATTCTCCAATCAGCACACACTCATACATGATGATATTCCAGGTGAAGATTACTGCTAAAGTATTCCATTCACAGTTCTGCCAGCAGGAGGCAAAGGGACATCACTGTGTGGCCACAGGAGGGTCGTTTTAATAATGGGGCCTGGGAGGAAGCAACAAAACAGTGTGATGACTGGATGGGGGTTGGAATCAGTGGATTATGCAGGGAGACTATTTTCTCTTTTCTCTTTTTGAACGAGGCTTCAATCTCCTGCATATTCTGAACAGGCCTTGACAGTTGTTGTTTTTTTCTTCACGTTTGATGCAAAATGTTTGATGCAACATTTAAAATAGGCAGCACAATCCAGATCTAGACTTTGGTGATTTGACAATCTGACACGAGCTGGATTTCTGGAGTCTTCCTTATCATAGACAGAAGCCAGACTCTGGGTCCGTTCTGACTCATTTTGCATTCAGCAAATCCAAGAACCGCCTTCCTCCCTCCCTCCCGCTCCGCGCTGGCTCCCTCTCGCACGCAGCCTGTCCTGTAGGATGGGACCAGCAGCCAGATATCCATGCATGCCTGACCGCTAGTTCACTTCCTGGATGGAAGAATGGGACATTTCCAGCACCACTTTTCTTCGCATTGTGCATTGCCCTTTGTCACGCTGACGCCGCGGATAATCACTTAATAATGATCACGTGTAATCGATATTATTCGACCACTTTTTCCTGTAGTTAAAGACAGCGATCGATCGCCGATTGACCCCTCCACACTACGGGAATGTCGCTATCTGGAAGCCCGCTACAGGCACGGTGGAGTCCAACACATTTTGAACAGTTTTTGCACGGCCGTAGTGTGCGTTTCGTTTTATTCCTCGAAGCTAAAAACAGCCTCTGCTCGGACTGGAGGCGAATAAATTTGTCTTTTTAAAAAAGCAGTGACTCTGCAGACGAGCCGCTAACCATTACTTTGATGCTCTGCCTTCGTGGCTGCTGTGCCAACTTCGTTTCTGCTTCGGTCGTGTCTATGTGAATTTTTTTTTTTTTTTTTTAAAGAAGAGAAAAGACTCAAAAACTTTGTCACCCGTTGCCTTCTTGTTGCTCTCGATGAGGAGTCTAACATGCGGAGAATACGGGAACCGAGTTACTGGTGGATTTTATCCTTAATGTTTTTAACCTTGCCCAAACACAAAGACTGTCATCCTGGTAAGTACTTGCAACACGGGTTAGCTTTCATGTATGTAGCCGAACTACTGAGAGTCCATAGTGTTGCATTCTTGTTGTACAGTGAAGGGTAAAAGCCACTTTTGGTTGTCGAATAAATGCTTTTATATGCGGCTCTAGGGCCGAGCCGAGTTCACGTTAACGCGGAGCCGTTTAGCCTCCGTGATTTGTGTGCATGTTATTGATTAGGCAGCTGGACTATGGCGCAAACTATGCTTTTAACGTCACAGGCGAAAACATGCAGTCCTGCTAAACAACTCCTGTTGGACCCTTTTACATGTTAGCTACAACCCTGGCTATTCACACAACGCAGTGTCTCAATAATCTATAAATCTCAGGAAATGGAGCTAATATTTAAAATTCCTGTAAGCAGTCAGATGATTTGTGATTTTGTTACTTTGTCTCCTGTGGAATTAGCAGCATTTCTCTGTCTGTTTTTAAACCTGCAGTTTTGTTTTGGTGTTTTATAAGGTGCAGCCAAGTTTTATTATAGGATTACTGTAGTTGTAGTTTATGTGGAGGTTTAATCATATTTGTCTGCTTGCTGTCATGTGCGTAGGTAAAAACGAGGATGAGGGCGATAGTTAGCGCTGTTGGCTCGTGGATGGATTTGGATGGATGTGCATATATGAGGGGCGATTAATGCCACCGGAGCAGAAATATAGTCCTGGAATATCTGCTTCACTATCAGTTTTGACATGACTGATGTTGCACCCACATTTGTGACCCATCAGATTCTGTGCCATTAAACTATTAAAAATGGACGAGTTTGATGAATATTAACAAGTATTTGTTATAAGTATAGTAATATTAGAGCTTAACACTGCTGGACACCAGTGTATAACAGCTCAAATGTGTGACTCTCGCTTTGGTTTTTAGATAAGGTCATATTTTCACAAGTGTTACCATTGCCACCTTTGATCACAGCTATGACTATACAGTATGTGACCATGTTAAAAACTCTCGGAAATATAGGTAAAATGCCCTTCATGTCACAGGATATGGTGCAACAGATGTCCGCTTTGCCTTTTGAATAGTGTTTCCCAAAGCGCTGCTCCCTGTTGGCTTGCAATAGGGCCTGATTTAGATTAACATTAATGTAAGACCATGGTTAGCCTCACCCAGATGACTGGTTAGTGTAAAGGCTAACATTGGATTGAGTGTTAAGCACACACTGTGACACTAATACTGCTTTTAAAGGTTAAAAAAGGGACACAAATATATAGGACTATACGGTAGCCCAAAGGAAGTCAGATTGCAACACAGGAAAATGGAAGACAGACACCTTACTCAAAATAGTACAGATACTAAAGTTAATGTTTTTTCTTTACACCTCTTAGTTATACTATCTTGATACATATCATACATACTTTATATATATAATTTATATATATATATATATATATATATATATATATATATATACAAAATATATATAACTATTTATATACATACACAATATATATATATATATATATATATATATATATATACATTATTTTATATATATACATTATTTTATATATATATATATATATATATATAGTGTATGTATGTGTGTATATATATATATATATATATATACATATACATACATACATACACTATATATATATACATACATATATATATATACATACATATATATATATATATATATATATATATATATATATATATCTATATATATATATATATATAGAAATACACTTATAATATATGCATGTATATATATATAGATATATATTATATATAAATATATATATATATATTTGTATATATATATATTTTATTATACATACCATATATATATGCCTATATATATCTATATATATTATAGTATATATATATATATATATCTATATATATATATATATATATATCTATATTATATATATATATATATATATATCTATATATATATATATAGTGTGTGTATATATATATATATATATAGTGTATGTATATATATATATTATGTGTATGTATATATATATATGTATGTGTCTGTATATATATTATATCTCTCTATATATATCACTACACTATATATATATATATATATACACTATATATATATATATATCTATCTTTTGTTCTCTATATATCTCTCTTATATCTATATCTCTCTCTATATCTATATATCTATCTCTATATATATATCTCTCTATTCTTTTTTTTCTATCTCTCTCTATCTCTCTCTGTGTGTGTGTCTCTCTCTCTCTCTATCTCTATCTCTCTTCTCTTCTCTCGCTCATCTCTCTCTTCTTATGTCCTCTGCTCTCCTCGTGTCTGTGTGTGTGTGTCTGTCTCTGTCTCTCTCTCCTCTCTCTCTCTCTCTCTCTCTCTCTCTTCTGTCTGTCCTAGTCTCTGTACCTCCTCCTTCTCATTCTCTCCCTCTCTAATGTGTGTGTGTGTATATAATATATATTTTTATATATATATACATATTATATACACTTGATTTTTTGATACCTATATTGATATTTCATAGTTAGAAAATCACCATCGAATAGTCACATATCGACTGCAATGACATGACATCATGTCATCTGAATATAAACATTATTTTGGTAAAATCTACTGAGCGAGACATTTTACACTTAAAAAATGTATGTGTTATTGGTCTCTGGTGGACAAACTATGTGATATTATACACTTACTTCAGCTAACACACACCTGTATATATCTGTGATAAGCTAATATCGGCCTTTAATAGTTTATCAGTCTGGTTCTATTATCATACCATTTGAGGAATTAACTTAACAGTAATTGCATTTACTTTGTACAATCAGTTATATGTTAAATTTAATTTGAACATTGTAGCAACCGGAAAGATTCTAACATCCGAAGTAGTTTGATGTTTTTAATTCTGTGGCATCAATCATACCCCATAGGGAAATCGCAGTGATGTAACACAGGAGAATGGTTCCTCTCTGAGTCACCCCCCTTCTGCCCCAAAATCCCCCAGTTCCATGCTTCCACGTCCTTAGTTTGAGACTTTATTGACTAGTAGCCCTCTAGGCCCCTAACACGTCTGGGTTTCTCATATGGCATGTCTCACCAGACCTCTGGCACTCAGCAGGCAGGCAACACAGGCTGATGGGCAGAGCAGCTCGAAGGTGGTGGAGGATAAATCCAATTTAACTACTTGTACACTGTCACGTAACCGTATTCATCTACCGTCTAGGCCGGGTGACCTAAATCTTTATGATATAAATTTAGAGTTTACATCATAGACAGTATTGCATAACCGGTGCCTAAGTTAACATGAAAAGAAAAGCTTTGAAATGGAGGGGGATTATTTTCCCTCTTAAATCAATGCATACCGGATTTAAAGACATAGCTGTCGATGAAATTGGCCTGATTTTTGAGAGTTTTGTCTTGCGCATTATATGTAGAGGCAATAAACAATAAGATAAAATGATCAGTCCTGTTTTAAAAGGCATGTCTTCTCAGTAACGCAAACGTCTTGGGGTGTTTTTATCCAAAATGTCACTCCCTACACTAACATGGAGATAAATAAAATCTGTACAAGGAATATCTGGAGTGGTTATTTGGTGAAAATGCGGTTATGTTTGTTTTAAAGTTGTGTTGTTGGAATTGCAGCTCCGCAGACGTGAGGACCACAGCTTATAATTTCTTATAGAGGTTCTCCTGATTGCATCACTTAAGTAATGAGGAAATTATTGCATGTTATGTGAATACGGCTATTCAAAAACGGATAAAGGCATAAAGCCTTTGTGATACAGCTGGGGAATAATTGGTCACATAGAAAATGGAACCTTAATGAACAGGATTCGGGATATCTTAATAAAAAACAATTATTTATTTTTGACAGACATAATGGCCATTATTGGCTTGTGTTTACTGTATTATAGGGATGTCCTTTTCTAATAACACCATCACCGTCCACCGTCCTGCGAATAGTATATTAGTGAGCAAACATGCTATTAATGTTATTAATGAGGTCCTGATGTACTGCTGTGCCAGCAGGATGCCAGCTGTCTGGACATCACTGATGTGGGCAAAGGCATCATTATCATCAAGGTCCTCCTCTGCCTTCTCTGGATAATTGGTTCAATATGTACAGTACTGACAGAACCTCTCAAAAGTAACTTTCTGCAGGTTTCAAAATAGCATCAGTAACATATGCTCAGCCTCGATCGTGGATGGGTTCAGCACACGGTTATCTGTTGTCTCTCCACCAGCTGCCTGTGCCACCCACTAAATGGTCTGATGGGGGCAACACTGCAACTCTATTCATATTTCACTCGTGCAGATAATTTGCAGTTTCCTTTTTGCTAGTAATACTCATCCTGTGCTTATTCCTTTCAATTCTTTTGAGCAGGCAGCTTATCGCTATGTGTCTAATTAGTCTGAATACACTTTAAAATAACAATGTCATTTTGTTATTACGAACAGTTGTGACTTAGTGTGTTGTTCATATTGTATGATGGGGGTTTATCAGTAACCACTATTGTGGTGTAGGAAAAGCACCCCAGCGTGCTTTCTTCAAACTGATCAGCCGTGGAAAAAGTATTTTATTAAAGATATACTAAAGATGTGAAATAAGCTTCCTTTTTGTTATTCCACACATAAATTGTGGTTACCGATAACATAAAATCAGTTTAGTTTATGCTACAAAACACTTTTTAAGAAATATAGGATTATTATGTTCAATGACATTAAAAGTACCCTAAAACTAAATAAATAACATTTTTGTTTTTTTGGACAGAGACGGCAATCATAAAAATGAGACTCACCTTCACAAGCGTTGGCAGAATAATTTAAAGTTTGAAAGGATTTCTTGTAGTAGAGTGTGAATTATTTCTTTCGGGTTCAGTGTTAATGTTGCAGAATGTCCTCACTGATCGCAAATGGTCTTTGAAAAATTGGTCATCGTTTCCCATGTGTAGCCAGGGCAAGTGTTAATAAACATTTGCAACCTTGTATTAGTTTAATCATTTATGATTCATTTAAAAAAAAAAAAAACATGCTTCACGTCTGATTTTTTGGCCGCAAGGTCATTCCTTTGAAAATGTTTGGCCATGTTTTGAGATTTATAAAAAATATATTTGCGCCGTGTTCCCACACCAGATGTAGCGTTGCTGTGTGCTCCAAAGAGTCATCTTAGGCACCAAGAAATCAAATTAATAGACACTGAGTGTATTTTCATAATATGAAATGCTACTAGAACATGATGAAAGTGCAGCATGTTGGCAGTTAGAGACTGTGCTGCTCATTAAATGTCTCTAGTAGTGTTTTCTTGTAAACAAATAAAAGTTATGGTTGCATTCAGTTTTTTTTTTTCATTATTAAAAGGAATTGTGTGTATCCTTGAGGTCTAACAAATAAGTTGAATACGCTTTCTTCTTCACAAAATATTTGCAGAGCAGATTAAAAAATATTTTTTGTATCCCACAGTGGATACATCTGGATTCTAGCTTTTAAGTCTTCTTCTTCCCTGCCTTTGTTGGCGCATTGCTTTTTTTTATCATTCAAAATGGTGTGAAATCAGAGGCAGGATGTGGATCGCTTCACCTGCAGGAGTATGCACACGCAAAACAAACAAAATGGGGAGCCCCTCATAAAAACATTGATTCATAGTGCTACTAGCAGTTAGAAACTCAACAGGGTCTTTTCTTTTTTTTATAAAATGTTTTGGATAAAAGTAGTTGAGAGAGTGCAAAGACGGATCCCCAGCAGGGTGGATATACAATGCATGTTGAAGAAATATATATATATATATATATATATATATACATACATACATACATACATACATACATACATACATACATACATATACTCTACATATACTCTACCACCTATATCCTGTTTCTGCCTGCTCTTTAGTTGTATGTTATTCTAATTAAATTAGAAGAGGATCAATACCTAGCGTACCGTTTCCAGGAGCCGCAACTCACCCGGAGCGACCAGCGGTCATTACTGGCGAGGTCGTCCTGTCTGGAGATGCTGCCATTTATAGTCGAGTGGACTATTTCAGTTGATATGAGCCCAACATTATGAGAACGATGCTTTATTTAAAGGGTAATTATAGTAATTTGACATTAATTGTGATTAAACTGTTTATTTGTATAACTTATGTTAATCAAGGCAATCAGTCATCACTTCATTACTTGGTGTGTACAGATGAGTTCACTCGGGTCTTTCAGCCAAGATACTCCAAGCTGGTCACAGTAGCATTTTAATCATGACTCACCGCCGCGTACACACACACACACACACACACACACACACACACACACACACACACACACACACACACACACACACACACACACACACACGAACACACACACAGACACAGATTTCGACCAGGGTGGTTAAAATGAGGGAGGATAAATGCTTTTGGGGAAACTAGTGTATTTATTTTCTGTGCTTCCTGACAATAGTGATTAATGTCCAGGCAATAAGGCACTGTCGCTGAAGGACGTATACTGCTGCATTCAAGGACTTCGCCATATCAATAAATGTCCCGTGTCCTTCAGTCGCCTCGTCCTCTCTCTCCTTTAAACAATCTTTCCGAGATGTGTTACTGTGTCAGCTTTACGTACAGCTGGTCTGTCAGTCAACACTGCCCTGTAGAGAGTGGACACAATGGGACCTTCAGGCTCCCGTTTCCCCCTTTTTCCTGCATTGTGCTATTGTGGGTCAAATGAGAATGTGTTTGCTTTGTGCTCAGTTTATTTTTTTTTTGTTGGGCTACATTCAAGACTGTCTTTTTCAGAGGCGAGGAAAAGCAAATTCAAAAGTAGGCTATCCTATCCACCAGGCTCATTTTCCCTGTCGTGAATTATGGCGACAATCACTGAAGATATGGGATTAGGCTGTGCATGTTTTATCAAGCTCAAGGTGCTCTGCAGAATGCAAAATAAGCTCGTTGAATGAGAGTCAAGTTGCATTTGATGAATTGAATTTTAACCTTCGCATAAATTATGTTCTTGTTATTTTGTGCCCCTGTAGGAAATTTCTAAAATATATCTGTGTATACCTTTTTTGTTACTATGCATCTAGGTCACTTTTAGTAAAAAATGCAGTCACTACAGTCTTTATATAGACAATCTCAGTCTTTACCCGGCTCTTGAAACTGAACTGTAGTCACTGTGTAGAGTAGTTATCGCTGTCGGGACAGACAAGTGTTTTGTTCAAATAGAACGGCAACATAATGCTTAAACGAAATTGAAATGACGCCATGCAAACCTGACAGTCCTTAGATCTTTGGTATCGGCTGTTTCCGTTAGCAAGAAAACACCCGAGAGTTTTGGTTTATGCAACTGGAAGCTTTAGCCGTGTTGTTCCTTTTCAGTGGGCTGCTTTTTAACACAGACTTTTGTGTAGAGATTTATTTTTGAAATAATTTGTTACGGTTTTACGTCTTTTTTTCGTTTAGTTTTTACTGTCTGACAGATACATGATGATTATTATGGGATATTCTACAAAATCTGATTGCAAAACATAAACCGACATTTTTTTTATTACAACCCCTTAAATGTAGTTATTAAAGAAATGAGACCAAGATATGTACTGAGATATACATTTGTGTGTGAGAGTGTACCTCAGTAAACTAAAAGTCTTTGTAAAGAGAGCGTGTGATTGCTGCAGTTATAATCAGCAGCTCTGTAATCTCCAGTTTGGCTATTTTGATGAATTTAAACTCACTTTTCAGACAACATATAGAAAGTTGAGGATGCAGACAAAATATTGCGTCATCAGGCTCCACCTTTCTAGGGTTTTGACTGTAGGAGGTCTGTAAAGGTCCGTTACTTAAGGCGAGAAAACGGCTGTCACTACCCAACAGCCTAATACCCAAAAGATTTCCTAAAATGTTGCCATCTTTCCAAATGGGTGTTAGACTTAGCGATGATTAAGAAGCTTCCAATCACCAACATTAGAGCTGCAGCAGTAACTAAGACGGTCGAAGGCTAAAGAGAATCCACTGAATCATTGACAAATGTGGGCACTTGGAACTTAAATGCCTTCTTTATCGAGGGTGTGTGATAAGCAGGTTGCTTTGACATATCGCATCGTAGTTTGATGATGTATTGTTTATTTTGGGATATACACAAAGCATTTTTCTAGACTAGAATTGTACTAATAGTGTTGATTTGATAATTGGATAAATAACTTATTAGGGGTAATTAATCATGAGCATATGACATAAGAGGTAAATAAAGAAGGAGTTGAGTTTAACCCTGAGTTTATATCCACTCTTCCCCTCCAGTGCTAAACCCACCTCATTAATTCCTATTTGAAAGCATTTTCCCCCCTCCCTAAGTTAACACCCTGAGAGATCAGTCCCCAGGCTCTTTCCTTTGGGTTTCGAATGAGATTGATGTTCTGTTTGTTTCTCTCACACACTTCAACCGTCTCCCTGGGAGCTTTCTCTATTTCCAGAGAACGCTCTAAAACAACAATGGAGGAGGGGGTCATCGGTATCTAAACATGTTACTAAAAAGACGGGCAAAGCATTTCAGGTGGCTTCAGGCATTTTTCATGTACTTAATATATTGTATCTGAAAGCTTACTCTGGGATGTTTAACTGTTTCACAAAGTACATTTTGTGGGAGAAAAGCGTAGTATTGGAAAAATGACAGCGGCAACTAGTGTGAACATTCGGTGTTGGTTAATTTCAGAAGCTTCCAAGGGAGAAGATGTGCTGAGTTGGATAGTTTTCGAGGCGGAAAAGGAGTTTAGAGACTACCCTATCGATCCTGCTGACATGCTCCCCTTTAGGGAATGCAAATGTTTCTGTTATTCAACAAAAACATTCAAACCCTCCTGGTAGTGGAACCCTAATTAACTCGGGATTTGAATACCGTGGCCTTTTCCTTTTGACATTTCAATATTTCAGGAAGCCATTGTTAAACGCTTCCTCAAAAAAAAGACAACTCTCGTCTTTATTAGACAGTGAAAAGACCACACGGTCAACAGTGGAATTGGTTGACCATTTTAAATGAAATAAAATAAAAAACCCCTTTGCATTTTAGCAATTCCTGCGTGTGTGCTTTATCTGCAAAATACTGGTGTGAGCTGAAGGTGTGACAACTGCTGTTGTTGTCACTGCAAATGTAAACTTCACAACACAAGTGTTTACCACAGCAGAAGAGACCTATCCCCAGGTAACCACTAATCACTCAGGGGTGCCCACACTTAGCAGCCAGCGCAAGGAAGATGGGAGCTAGCAACCACCAGCTTCAATCGCCTAATCATCTGCGTCGCTGTAATGTTTACAATGAAATGCTTTGAATGGTCTTCATGGCACAAGTGACATTACTGGTTGCCATCTTAATATAATGAAAGTTGGTTGCTCTCGGACAATAAAAAACAAACAAAAACAAAAGGTTATTCTTGTATTCAAGCCTATGAATATTATAATTGTCTTGTCAATAATAGATGAAAGTATTCTTTATTAGGTAAAGAGGATTCAGGGGCCGGTACAGGACATTCATCTTAGCACTGGCAGCGCTTACCCTTTGTTCCCATATCTAAAGATAACGGTAGATATTGCCTAACGGCAGTGTTAAGTAATCTGTCTTTGATCGTACTCGGTACCAATAGCAGTATATGAGCAATAAACCTTTACATGAACTGTGAACATTACTGTGAACGCAGCGTAGTATTTGCCTGGTGCGAGCAATGGCGTCCGTTCAACCAGGACAACCTGCTCGCTATTTTTTATTAGGTACTCTGAGAAATAAACCAAAATATTATGATAATGTGTAGTTTTTGTAAGATGGAGACATATAGGGAACATTTTTATTTTATTATATTTGTTATGTTATGTGGGGAATTTGACAAAGCTGTAAAATAGACATTGCATTACTAGCATTTTACACTCTTTACAGTGTCCAGCTCAAGTTTCTTCCTTTAACGTGTATTGATCAATGTTATGATCAATTACCCGTAGACGGATCAGGCAGGCCCACATCGACTACTGCATGAGAAAGGTGGAAGAGGCACTTGCTCATGACTGGAACCAGTTTAGGTGCATGAGATGCAATATTTTCCAATAAGTGTGTTGATGCATATCAACTGATTTGATAGTTGTTTGTATTCATGGCCCAACGAAGAACTAATGTAGATCAACACATTAGCACAAATGGCAGTTTATTTCTCTCTGTTACTGCAAATGATAAAACATGTCTGTGTTCTCTAGGAAATTAAAAGATGTCAACGTTTAATTCAAATCTATAAATGTAGTAGAACGTAGCAAGGCATTGAGTAAATATCAGTAACTTATATTCGAGGGGCCGCTGTGAATATTTCTCTGATCTTTTAATACCTGATAAAACAACTCTTTCATACCCACGATGAAAAGTGGTGCTTTTCTGAGATAATGAAGACCGCTCTGGAATCTTAAAGGCAACTGGATATGACTTGAATTTAATTAATGGTAAAAATCACAGAAACAGTTGATTATCAAAATAGTTGTAGATATGTTGTCTGTTGATGGCTTAGTTGATTAATCGACTAATAGTCATTGGAAGTTCCTGATTTTTGCACAAAGGAGGAAAGAGCCTTGGTAGAGCTGAGAGAGGGACCAGCTCGCAACAACCACCATGGTTGACTGTGATGATGATCAAGTTAACACACTTCATGATATTCCCTTAATGCAACAACAACTTTCAAAAGATGTGAAGCTACATTTTGGAAGCCTAAATTCTTGTACTAAAACTGTAAGATAATCTAAGTGTGCTTGTCCTAATGGTACGCATTCTGTCATGTTTCAGGCCATTGGAACTGCAGCTAAATAAACTCACATCGGCTTCACCACTCAGATGAGGTAATGATTCTCGTCTGCTCGATGGGAATCATTACCTCGAGTCTAAGCCAAGTACTGCTAAATTAAATGCAGTTTTTTTAGCCTTTTGTTTGCTCCTGTGCGCATTGATCTTATGTTCCTCAGCCTTGAATTGGTTTTGCTGCAGGTTTGACTACTTGTCGGGGATGAAATTGGTGCCAAGGGGTCTTCAATAAATTTGATGTACAATTGTGTGGTTGTCTATTGATAGTCTACTGTTGATTTAAGCAGAAATGGATTCATTTTCACATCTTAACCAGGCAGCCTTGTATGAAGACAAGGCCAAACAAGTGTGTGAATGCGAAGGAGCTGTGGTCTGAGCAGATGTCCTCATTTGACACAAGTTATGTGGTATACACTGAAATGCACCATTTTAAAAGTCTTGTAATCCCTTTTTGCTAATTAGCGGCCGCCGTGACATTCCAATTCCTCCATCACGATACCGCTAAAGTTAATCAGCAGGAGCATGTTCTCATTGTTTGGACCACAAGCTATGAACATCTATTTAAAGTTGTTCTGAGGCAAAGAAATACCACATTTAAAATCACAGATTTAGGTTCAGAGTTGACTTGAACTTTATACATTTTTGAGGAAACTGAATCTGAAACCTTCAAACTTCACTAAATGTATCACGGTGTCTTTATTTGTCTTGATTCAGTTCATAGCCAAATGTATCAGTTTGAACAGTTGAAAGCATACTGTAATTTTAACAGCGGCGATGAAGGTACTTACAGGAGGACGACGATATCTCGGTGTGGTTGCCATTTTTGGGCAGTTTAATGAAATTAAACTTGGGCTCCAACTGTCCAAATGTCAGTAAATAGTGAAACATGTCCATCCCAGTGTCTCAAAGTACAAGATGATTTATTTAAATGTCTTGTTTTGTCAGTTTAAAACTCAAAGATATTCAGTTTAACATGATATAAAATGGAGAAAAACAGGAAATCTCCACATTTGAGAGGCTGAAAAACGTGTAATGCAGTTTACACTATATGTTGGACCCTTCTGGTCACACAGGTCTCATTTCTCGAGTTATGATTGTATTTACGTCCTGGTCCTGGTTCTTGAGAAATAAATAATGAACTGCTATGGTAAACATTAGATACTTGGCTGCTAAATAGGTATCAAGTGCATTCCTGTTCTTCAGGGTTTTATTTATCGTTTTTAAATCCACCCTTCAAGTATTGATTAGAGTCCAACATCAAAAAGCATTTAAAGAGGAAGAGAGGAGGTCGGACTGCTTGTATGGCCCCCGGCAGGTATGAAGAGCCTGTTTGGAAGTGATTCATTCAAAGTCCTAGTGCAGCAGTGCTATTATTTATGGCTAACATTGAGTCATTTGCCCGGTGAGCTTTTTCATCAGTACTCGGCAGATGTTTTCTACTAGAGCACATTTCCACACGCATTTGATTCCACATATGTTCTTGAATTTGCAGCTTAATAATAGTCATATTTACAACTGAAATCGCTTTGCTGTAGCGACAGCAACATAACATTTCATCCCGGGTGTCCAGAGATCAAATCACCAGCTCGGCAGTATCAGTGTCACGCTCTACCTGCTGCGTTCAATGGGTCCCATTTACATTGCAAGTAATCAACCATCACAATTCATGAACACCAGTAATCCGCGAGTAGTGTAATGTATCCACCAGAGGTAGCTGAATTTATTTCAGAATCAATAACTAGACAATTCATGCAGGGCTGCACACCGTGTCCTCGGGGATGACCTCATAAGGCACTTACGCCATCCAATTGCCACATATTGAAATCCTCACTTTGCACAGTAAATTTTCTTGACATTGTCAGAGCTGTTATGTACGGTCCTGACACTGTGTCTGGCGACACGTTTGAAGGGTTGTTTATTGTAGTCTGGGAGGGGAACAAGCTATAGCTATTTTATTAAAGAGGTCACCAGCCCTGAATTTGTTTAATCTTGTTAATGGTTTCCATCAGAGGCCCTGACGCACTCAATCAGTGAGCGCGGCAGCTATTTAATGCACTTACTTTACTGTACCAGCGTTGCCCTAGAAGCACACTCACCAGCAGATTGACGCATTCAGATTTACTCTATAATTTCACAATTTCTAAGGTTTGGCCATTTATTGTATTCAGCCTGTATGTGTCTAAATGTTGACTTCCCCTCCGGAAGTCATGCAGTTTTAATTAGTAAAGAGTCCGTTTGTTTTGGTCAAACAATAGAACAATAGTTCTTTACCAGCTTCTTGTGAATAAATGGCAGTATATTATATATATTTCTTTTGTTAAAGAAGGCTGAATACACTGGAGACTTTCATCGAGACCTTTTTGCCCACATGCTCGCTAAAAGTCTTTTGATGCGCTGTGTTTCTCACTTATTCCTTGTAGTAAAAGGTTGAAGAACAGTGTAGCACATGGGACTTTGCTCTATTCACGCCTCATCCCTTCTTGACTTATATGAATCATCACAATATGCTTTTTTTTAAGAGGGTTGGAAACTGCAGGAAATACAGGTGTCCGTAGTGAGAGCTGGTTGAGAGTTGGTGAAACGTTTTGATTTGATCATTAGGAAATGTCCTTATCCGCTTTTCTTCACATACGTTTAGAGAAAAGACTAAAGAGCGGCATAATGGAAAAAGTTGAGCATGCCTCCTTTGACCTTCCTCCTATTCTGCTTGCTTTTTTGTTCAAGTTCCCCAATGAAACAAAACAAGTTTTGTTTTGAGATTCTGTCTCTATATCCCCATATGAAGTTGTATTTTAGGGTTTTCAGCGCCCTGCATGGCATTGACAACCTCCGCTCTTCTCTGTGAATGTGTGCAGTTGCAAGTCCTGTCAATTAACATGATGACCAAAGAAGCCAGACCTTGACATGCACACACACACACACATGCTCATATACGCGAAAGGAAAAAAGATTAAGACGAGGCGTAGAGGGACTTTTTGAAATTGGTTTTTGGAATTTTTCATTCTATGAAAATTTATTTCAATGAGTTACTCGAGGAACAATTTCAACTCTAGACTAATGGGCTTAATTTCAGCTAATATGGCTGCCTTTCTTTGGCCCAAGGGTGCTGATGTCCTCTTTGCTGAAACGGCTTCTTTGCTTTTAGCTGTGTAGGCCTAAATATTGGTATTGGGATTTGAGTTGTTGTTTTATCATTTCTGAGCTTGACGTTATAGCCTTAAGCTTCGGCTCCCGCTGCTCCGTATCTTTGGCTGATCTTGGCAGTTCTCATGTTCCCGAGGTCCTTGGTGTGACTCAAACACTTCCGGGGATATCGAGCCACATTCGCCCACTTCCCCGAGGAATGAAAAACACATGTACTCTCAAGATCAAGCTCCCTTCTTAGCCCTTTTCTTTGCTCGACCCCCAACCTCGTTTTACCACTGTGACTTGTACTGATAACCATGTAAACCTCCACACGCTGCGGATTGAGTCAGGTGTTTGAAATAAAACACGTGCTTGACCTCTGATATTGCTGCTCCCAGATTCTTTGAGAACCGCTCATCCAAACCACTTCGCACTCCACGCTGCACTTCATGGAGTCCTCGGAAAGGAGTCGATTGGATGAACATTTGTTGACAGACAGACTCCTTCCATTTCAGTTAGACGAGCACATTTGAAATGTAGGTGCGTTTGTCATAAATACACGTTAGTATTTCACCAACAGCAGAAAGCCAAGCAGATGTTCTCACATTTGCTAGACGCCATGCATTGCTGATGAGATTGTACAGATGGCAGCTGTCTCCCGCAGTATGCACACTTGTTCCTCATGTACATAGCGACTTTGCATCACCAGTCTGCCCTTTATGCACTCTTGATGCCTGTGAAAAACACAGCTCACTTCTGTTTAGTACACATTCAGACAGAATAATGTAAAAGTTGTTAAGACCGCAGTTTGTCTAATTAGTAAATGCAATGATATGCCTTCTCTCTCTCCCTCTAATTAAAGGACGAGCTGAGAAAATGGGGCTGGGTGAGGTGCATGAGCTGCCTTCCCCGTCTCTCAATAACTACTGTCAACGTGTCCGTACGTAGCTGTATGAATGTAAAGCAGGCCGATGCTGGAGGAGAATGTCAAAGATAACAACGCTGACTCACTTGTTGGAAAGTAATTGATTTTATTCAAACGTGCGTTTTGGTGAAACGCTTTAATAAAGTGCACGCTCTTCAGGGAAGTTAGTGTTGCTGACTTATTTTCCACATTTAGTTTTTTTTGAGCACTTGGTTGGTGAAGACGGGTCAGGACACTTACGAGAAGTGAGCTCAGTTAACGTTCCTTTGATTATTGAGCTAAAATAAATGGAACTTTTCTGATGGCTTTTAACGGTTTTGGATTTCAGTTGTTCCACTGCAACGTGTCCTTCCCAGTTTTAAATATGTGTATAACACAGCAGAATTCTATGATTATCCTATTGCCCTTAAAGGATAAGTCTGTTGACATTCTCTATTTGTCTTTGGGTCAATAAATGCCAACACCAAAACCAACAATGAATTGATCACACTAACAAGTGTTTTGTGGAGTTGCCAAAACCTGAAATAGCTTATTCCTCGGTGCCATATCTAAAAATGAATAAAAACACATCAATGAGCCACTCTATTGTTCCTCCGTGACATGTTACTTCATTACCATTAACACAGGCGCTGCAGTTTATTTTGAGGCAATCCCACATACCCCATCCTGCTTCAGTAATTACTCACTCACATACATGCGGCTGGAAATAGTCCCCAACAAATACACTCTGTGAACTACTGTTTGCTAGAAACTACAGTGCCCAGCTGTTTTAAGAACTCATTTAGGTTTTTCGTTATTGTTTCTTAATTGAAAGTATATATTTTGGATGTGTTTAAACCAAAACCTCTGTAGGGAAAGTGTAATTTAATCCACATTGTTGGTTTTGGTCTTTTCATGGGATTTGTTGATAATAATAAAACAGAGTGTCACTGAGGATGGGTAAAAACAAATGAACTGATCACTCCTTGTCTTGTGGACGAGCTTAATGAGTATTCATTTATTCTTATTGTAGTCATTACTATAAGGCACTATAGCGATCTGTAGGGGGAGCCTGAAGATGGTGGGTAACTCACAAGCAGCAGAAGTAGCTGAGATCTGGTCCTGAATATGTTGCGTTGCTAGTTATCAAAAAAAAAAGTTGATATCATGAAAAGAAATAGGCCTAGTGTTCTATATTTAGACCGGGTTTTTTATTTCTAGTGTTCCATTTTCTATTTTCGGCTTATATAGGCCGTTAGCCACCTATTACCATACGATGCACTTTTACTGTGGAGTTAAAGTCATTTTCACATGAATCACATTTATGTGCCAAATCAAATGTTTATCACATGGGACTCTGTTCCTGTGTTGATAATAGGCACTAACTCTACTTCGGTGGAAAGGATGAGGTTGATGATTTTGCGTTGTTATATGCATGCGTGCATTTTCTTCAGAAGTGCCTCCACACAATTAGTAGAGCAATCTGAATATATTTATTTCCTTTTTTTTCTCTTCTTGAATTTGGTCCCATGTCGTCGGTTAATTAATCTGGAATCGGCTACATTAAGCGATTTTTAAGAAAACCATCTCAAAAGAAAGGCATTCACCAACCATAGCTTTTGTGATCTTTTAGCTGCATGGGGCTTGAAGATGTGTTACTTAAAACACCTTAACGGCAGCAATGTGTAAATGACATGGTCATTGTAACTCGGGATGCATTTTATGGCTCATGCGTCCTATAATTATCCACCTGGTGACATGGACGTGCCAGCAAGGCTGTTCTTCACATACCTAATGCTAACACTGTTTTAAGATTGATATTTAACTCCGGCCCCCAATGACTAATGGAAGTTAAACGCTCCTATGGTTGTTGTTAGGCTGCTGTTTTTCAAGGGCTCTCAGGGGTTCCTGGCTTGTTGTTGAGTGCGATATTATGGAACAAATAGCAGGGCGTAATAGTGGTGTAGATGATTTAACCGCCCTCAGGGCAATGAAAAGAGGAAAAATAATTTTGTATGCCTAGACGTTGTACTAGGTGTTGTTCTGTCGGTGTTTTGAAGCCTTTTATTTCCTCCGCGCTTCCTAAGAACATATTCAGATGTAAAAATCAGGCAAAGTTTCACAATGTCTAAATGTAAAAATACCTTTCTTACACCAAACTCTCTGCATAGAGCATCTCCTTTTTAAACTGCTGCTTAACCTACATAATTACCATTCACGTGTGTTTTTCTGGATTTATGAATGTTTGATTGCTGTGCAGCTCTCCTCAGTCTCCTTCAGGCCCGGCTTCGACTGTGTTGTCTGCTCGGTTCTGTCAGAGATGCTGTGGCTTTAATCCTTTGCCCACAGGGGACGGCTGACATGGATGAGAGTAAACTGTTGACATGGTGCTGTCTCCTATGCTCTCTGATCAAAGACGGTGCAGCCCTACTGTTTCACAACCTGTCTTCAAATATGCTCCGAGTGTCTGCCACAGAGACGCCCTCCATCTCTGTTTCACACTTTATGTTAACCCCTGGGTTTTCTTTCCATAGTCTCCTGATATGTCTGTGGATAACAAAGCATTCCATCATATTAGTAATTTATGACTTCACCCATTTAGCCTCTGTGACCTCCCTCCAAGAGTTGAATTTGATTTGGAAAGCTTTGTGTCAAGTGGTTCATACGTAGTGGAGACCATTTTTAGAGACAGCAATGCGCCAACTTTAAGTGCAGGGAAGGACTGATGTAGTGCTTAGTTTAATTAATCCCCAGTAATGATGCAACTATTAGTAAGAGCTGAGCTCGTCTTAAGTAGCTGGGTGTGTGCGTGTGCGTGTGCGTGTGCGTGTGGTGTGTGGTGTGTGTGTGTGTGTGTGTGTGTGTAGATGTGTGCAGATGCTTATGAACTATAACACTATCTGAAGGTGGTGTATCTTCAGGAGTCCAGGGAGTTTCTGGTGTTTCTGAAGTGACCTTTAACCTAGTGGGACTGAAGTCTGACATACTGTTGTCATGGTTACACCCTACAAAATAAGAGAAAGGGACCTCCTGTCACATGTATAATGTAAATGGAGATTTTAAACTGTTAATCTTGTTGGGAAAATTCTTAAAACGAGCATAATCTATATCTGTTTTGGTAGATATTATATTATGTTTTTTAAATATTTATTGCTTCTAAGTTTTTGCACGACTATTGATTGACAGATAATAATAAGCACTAATATTATCAGTATTCTTTTCCAGTGGTGTCTGCGTGGAATTGTTTCGGACCCACATGTTCTTAAAACTACATTACAGCCCTATAAATATTTGTATTATGGTGCTGACATTTTGGTTCTTTTTTGGTAAAGATTGTAACTCTCTCTCTTTTTGTTTGAATAGTTGTGAAACGGTGAACACAGTATAGAATACAATTTGTAACCAGTTGTACAAAAACATAAACTGTCAATACAACATGGATTCAAAAACTCTTTCTGCTTCCATTGTGAGTCTGGCAGATTGACATCTCTGCTTTTGTTTTAGTTTTCCTGCCGTTCCCTTTTACACAGAATCAATCTGCCTACCCAATTGTTTGCATCCTTCTAGCAACCGGCAACTATTAGTCAATACATCTCAGAGTTTTGACTGGCACAGTGGATCTCGACTGCTTGAAGCAACACACAAACCTCTGTTTTGCATGAGCACCTGATTGACAATGGCTTCAGCTAGACATTTTCTTCTCTACTGGCACAGGCTGCATCCATTGTGGAGCACATTTTCCCCAATGAGTTGGATTATTGCAAGTCTAGGACTAGGGACTGCGTTTGCTTAAGGACAATTGGTGCCTTTAGCATTCGCTGTAATTCTGTTGAAGATGTTCGATTCCTTTTGGGCAATTTGTCCTAATAAGCTCAAGAGACATTTGTGCCCAGAAGCCATATGTATGACTGATTGTCTACACTCCTGGTTACATGGACTGTCTGCATTTTACTGAATGATGTTTCCACCAGGAAGGTATTGTGCCATTATTGTATCCCTGCTTATTTTGCGAACATATTGACCGCCCAGCCTATTTTTTTCTTTTTCTTGTCAGGCCAGCTGCTGCCGTAAAATAATTGTATTGATTGTAGCTGTAAGAGAGCAAGAAGCATCATAGTGACTGAAGGAGAAGCTCTTCTTGTTTTCTGCAGATCCCCGATGGTGATGATCATTACCAACCATTAAGGCATCGTGTCAAATGCTGGCACCTCGGCTGAAAGCAAGGGATTTCTTTCTTTTTTCTTTTTTTGGTGCACATTGTCCCCAGTGTTGCTCCCGCTTCAGTTTTCACTGGTTCTGTTTGGGAGACCATGAAGTTCAGGAAACCGAACTTTGTCGTAAGAGCTTCAGTCGTTGTCAGTATTGGGTGTCCTTCCTGAGAGTAGCTGCAATTTGGCAGGAGATTTGAACCCATTTTGACTGAACGTTTCCATTAAACTGAAGTATAGAGGCACTTTAACTGAATCTACAATCTTGAGCGTACCGCAAATAGTTATTTTTATTCGTTTTCTGTAATCTTTTTATAAAAAAAAAGAAGAAATCTGCAAAATATGCATATAACAACTACAGTAAGCTAAAGGGCAGCATTTTGTAAACTGATAACAGTATTTTGACATTATCTCAATATTGCTGAAAGTTGACAAAAGATAATATTGAGTTATAGTCCAGCCCTAAGAGATGCAGGAGGAACCCAGTGGGCAGTGTCAAAGTTACACATTACACACCCATCCATCACCCCGACCTTCATATTCTCACATTTTGCGCAGCTCCATTGACTGCATACTTTCTGCACTGGCACAAATAATGTGTAAATCTAATGTACCCCGCAAAAAAAAAACCGAACACAATTTGTAAGCAGACTGGACTTAGGCCTATTACCTTCTCTATAAATCTCTCACTATGCTGCCATGTACATTTTCTCATAAATTTTTAATAGACTGTCGGATAAGTTGGCAAAGTATTTGTTCCGTCTGTAATTGAAACTTTTTCTTCCCCTGTGGATTTTCTCACCTCTGTCTGCCTCCCACAGTTGAATCGGGTGGCCAACCTCACCATGCTGGAGACGGGCACCGTGGGAGCACAGGCGTAATGAGGGAGAGGAGGGCAGCTGGTGACCCCTACTGGTCCTATTCAGGTGAGCTCTCATTTGTGCGCCAACCAGAGCCCTCAGTAGGAGGAGAAATACATTTCCTTGACCTTTTCACCTCAGCTGGATGTTGCCCATCATTTTCCTATTTTTGTCTACCTTTTTTGCAAGAAACCCCTGTTTTCTTCCTGCTGTAGCCAGAAGGGCTTAATCAGCATTTATATAATAGTATACCTGTACTGTATATTTTCATTGCACTTAGTAACTCTCGTGAAACTAATACACTAGAGCAGGGGTGTCCAAACTACGGGCCATTTTTAATTGGCCCGCAGCTAATTCTAAAAGTATAATGGAATAAGGCCCAGATAGAAACTTGCGCTTGAATGTTTTGTACTTCTTAGTTCTAACACAGAAACACAGTTTTGACTTGTGAGCTAACTTAAAACATCAAGTGTCAGATAAAGCTTGTGCTTTAGATTTGTACTGGATTGCATGTGATGAGAGCACAGACGCGACAGACACCGCACAGCTGTTCATTTCTTTTGTGGGGAGTTGACGATAACTTTTGCGTTACGGAAGAGCTGCTTGGTCCTAGGAGTCTAAAGGGCACAACATAATTCGAGCACGAGGACTTTACCACAGAGAATGTAAAGCTTTCCTGTCTGAAGTCGATGCTGAATACGGGGACGCACTCCACAGTTCTGATGTGCGCTGGCTGAGTCGCAGCTCCGTGCTGCAGCGGTTTTATTCCCTGAGATCAGAAATCGATCTGTTTTTGAAGAGAAGGAGCGACCTCTGAGCTGAGTGACCCTCCATGTTTGGCAGACCTGGTATTTTTAGTTGATCTTACTGGTCATCTCGACACTGAACAAGAACCTACTGCGCACATGAAAGCATTCTGTGTGAAGCTCCGACTCTTTGAGACACAACTACGCAACTTCAATGTTGTTCACTTCCCCACGCTGTCTGATATCAGATGTACTTTTCCAAAGGCCAACCTTTCTGATAACAAGGGGAAATATGTGTCTGTGAAGAAGTTTAAGAGAGTCTGCAACTAGAACTTATATATAATAATTATATACGATAACTCCCTGAAGAATCAACATCAGCTTCTCTCCCTCCCCGACTTCTATCGGAGCTTGGAAAAGTTTCCTCTGATGAGACGCCACGCACAAAGAATGATGAGTCTGTTCGGCTCAACATATGTGAGCAAACATCTGTTAACTCTGAACAAAAGCAGATTGAGAACCTAAATGAGCGACAGCATCTCTGTGATGTCCTTCGTATCTCAACCACCAAACTCACTCCTGACCTGCAGCATCCTTCAGTCCAAAGTGCAGCATCACTGCTCCCACTGAGTGCAACAGCTGTTCCCATTACAGGAGAGTTAAAACATATATTACACAGCATTCATGTTAATAAGATACATCTTTCAATACATTCAGTCAATTAAAGTTGATAACATTTCTAACTAACGTTAGTTGATGTGTTAACAAGCCCAATAACTTATTTGTGTAAGTTCACAGCCCTTTATACAGGGCTGTGAAGAGGATCACCTCCTGACTAATCTGACCAATCTGAGGCTCCGGTTTTGAGAATGAGCTGTAAACCCTTATTGTTACAAATTAAATTAAACCTCATTAATAGAAAGCTGTGATGGAGGCTGCACCCCCCCCCCCCTTGAGCATATTCAATTATCAAGCATTATTTACCTACATTTTATTGATTTTTTTTTTAGGCAACACACCTCACCTCGAGTGAGTGGTCCAACCCTTCATATATCTTTCTGTTTGTGGCCCTCAGTGAACAATGTTTGGACACCCCTGCCCTAGAGGAAAGAAAACCCTGACATACGGCAAAGTGAGCTGATGTTCAGATTATGTTGTAGCCAACTGTGATTAACCAAACATGATGAGGCCATTTAAAATGTATTTATTTATTATCGGGGTTTGAACCAGGCGTGCAATTTGTGTTGATTTGAAATGCATGACTATTAATTAATGTGCATGTAATTTAATAAAAACCTCGCAATTAGTTGTGAACCATACTCTTCTTCAACAAGTGATGGTTACAAATGTTACAAGCGGTCTCCTGCAGATCTCCATTTATATTAAAACATCTTGCATCATATATACAGTAGGCCAAGCTGTGAAAGCCAAGCTGGATTAGTTATTTCATGCCTGCCTCTATTATTGATAGTATGCCTTTAATGCCAAAGTTATCATTTTTAACTACAAACATGCAGTATTGTTTTTTAGTAAACTTGTTTTGTATCCACTCACTCAAATACTTAGTATTTAGATACCTTGTTCAGAAAGAAAGCTCCTTCTGCATTTTATATTCCCTTATCTTTATTAGCATGATGCTTTTGGACACTTTTGGGCGGGGTTTTTTTGGCCGGGGAACAGTTCCGATAAACACACATCAATGTTCTTTAAGAGCACTGCTTCACATTCAACTATACACATTCGCACAGTGCAAACACAGCCCTCAGTTGGCCATTGAGCAGCTCCGGTGGGAAATAGGGGTCATGTGCTTTGATCGAGGGCACCTCGTTGTTAGAGCTCAGGAAGGGAGGAGCAGTCAGTCAAATTGTATTTACAGGTTCCTGGGTCCAAAAACACCCCCCAGCAAATAACTAACGTGGTCCCTCTGCTCTAGGAATGAATCACAGCTCTGAACATGATTACACTGATGGAATATTTAGTCTTTGGAACTGCTGTTCGGTTTTAAGCAAGGAAATGCAAAGAATGTTTATTTGTTTTCATAAAAGTATATAATATATAATTTCTTCCCGATGTTAGTGGTTGGTGTTCCAACCCTGCTATAAAACACCGCGTGAAACCATAGCTGCATTACACTTCTATCCGTCTTCATCGTTCTCTTTGCATTGCAACAGATCTTTGGTTTTTAGTGTAGATGACCATATTCATCGCATTCTTACGAGAGGGACCAAACCTAAGTCAGACTCCAGCGGGACCTGATCTTATTCATTCTGCTTTGTTTTTTTGAGACGTGAGATTCGTACTCGTCTCATTTCTTTGCTGCGACGGAGTGTATTTTATTTGACGGAATGTTTTGTATAATTATATAAACAGTTGGAGCTGCAGGCTGTTTTAATACCTACTAATATTTTGTAACCATTGGGGAAATATTCAGCTTTTGTGTTTGTGTGCAGAGTTGTATGAAGGGAGAGGCAGGCTGGTAATTTGGAGAACATAACATCTCTTAATGTTTTTCTTTATATAAGGAGGGTGGTCAAAAAAAAAATGAACAAACATCGGGTTCATTTTGGACATTCATTTCAGGCCTGTGCAGAGCACTAATTCCTACCAGCGAAAGGCAGCTGGCTGATTGTACTGAGAAAAAGGGAAGCATTGAGGGAACACAGAAATGTCCATTGCTTTGGAAAGGTAATTAGTGGCTAAGGCTTTGAATGGGGGGCAGACAAGCGTGCCTTAGCAGCTAAATGGTTATTAACAGCATTTGCTCCGTGCAAGTGAGTGTAAAAGAAATGCACACAGTAGGGTTAGACTGAAGCTAAAGGGTACTGGTGCAAGACTTAAAGCTCTATGAGGAAGTGACATATAGTATAGAATACATAACATAGAGCAGCATATCACCAATTGTTTCACTCAGACTTTCCACGCCCTTCCCTGTGTATCCTACAGTCTACACACTTCTGATGGAGACAGCTGTTTGAAGAATGTAGAACAAAATGAGTCTCAGAAACTGGAGCGGTGGCACATTGGGTTGAGTAGGCCCGACGATTTAGAAAAGTTTCTTGAATCCAAAACTTTGTTCCGATCAGATTTATCAGTTGAATAACATCGATTGCTAAGTTTATATAACACGTTAAATGTTTGGCGTAATGGTTTGAGTTTTTACATTACTTAATGACATCAGTATAAAACACAATATTTCATGGTTTTCATGAGAAAGATCGAAAAGTACTTGTTTTTTTACACATTAGTCCAGTGCAATGAGCAATGAGGCCAAAGTGCAATGGGAGCCCTAATCAATCCATGACATGTCACCATCCTGTGTGCTTTAGTTATGAACCTCATTGCAAGTAGCCTCCAAACGTACACCCTGAAATTTGATTAAAAGTTATTTAAGGCATGTTGTGTGTGTGTGTGTGTGTGTGTGCGTGTGTGCGTGTGGATGCATTTTTCATAAGAGGGATGATATCATACTCACCGTAAGATTCCCACAGGAACAGAACTATGCATCATTTTCCCTCTTTTTATATCTCTGCAGGTTTTCACATCTTCTCCATTCGTTCCTCCGGCTTCCTATTTATCAGTTGTTTTATATTTTGGGCCAGTATAGGCAGTAGGTTGCTTCTGATTGTGCTCTCGTTGATTTATTGTTCTAGTTTAATTACAGCACAACAGTTGGAGTACCTTAATGTGCGTTTGCAGAAGCATTATGCTTGATCCCCTCTAACAGTGTGTTGATTGAAAAAAGAAAGCAAAGGAATAATGGTATTAGATGTAGAAAAGTATAGATTAACACCCTGAAGATAATCTCCACTCGATTTTTGTTTTTACTGCGTTATGAGATTTTGTCAAATCCTCGAATTACCTCGCATGTCATTCCAGACAGATATGAAGCAATTAGTCCTTATGAAAGATTTATGTTCTTGCTGTGCTCACTGTGCGAATGAATGACTATGGTTAGAAAAAACGCCAACTGTGCGTAATTGGGGAAATTAAAAATGCATTAAAGAGCACACTACTGTTGCCCAAATCATAGACATGATATGGTATTCTACATCCGCAAAATAACTAATCTAGCTATTAAAGCTTTACTCATTTGTTTTTAAAACTCTGAGCTCTGCTTTGTATTGATGGAGCTCCTACTGCAGCAGGCGTGGATGTTTTGGATGGAAGCCATCCTCACGAGCTGTTGTAGCCACTGAAAGAGCCTGCGATTGTCTGATACGTGTGGATTATATTTCTCCTCAGCCTGTTTTATTCCACTTCACTGAAGTTTCCCGTGATCATTACCAATCTTTCCACTCATGTCTCACATAATGAAGTGTCATTTTCAATCAATTGCTATGTTGATCCAACTTAATTAGTACTTTAGAGGCTACAAAACAAGATTAGGTAACTCACTGTTCTTGATTGCCAGGGCTGTTTGTTTTGTTGGCTTTGAATTAACCCTACATTCTACTGCTGCAACCACGTTCTGTATTTTCACTCCTTCAGATCTTTCACATTATTGTCGTCACTTTCTGCTAAATAATATGTCGTTTAATTCCACTGACACTGGTAAACATGCCAATCATACATTATTCTGCAGTTGGACAATTGATCTCATCATCATAAATCTTTATAGAGATGGATGGAGTCGTTTAAACAAAGCATAATGTTTGGGTCCATTTGAAAAGATACCTCTGCCGCTCAGATTGGTTGGGTTTAACATGATGAACCCGACGTGTCATAAGACCTTAAATTGGCGGGCTGCTTATGAAGGCTGTGCACATTGTCTCCTGTGACTTGACACCCCCCTATAAAGACTGGAGGGAAAAGAGCAATGCCATGTTGTCATGGATCCCGACAGAAGGAGCTCAGCCTCCTGGAGGTATAATGAATCGTAAGGAGGATTGCTCCCGGTAGACCTACATGTATGAGAAGCACTTGACTTTAAAGCAAAGCTCCCAGACTATGAGGCTGTGCAGGCGGTATGCATTGAGGGTAAAGTAAGGGGCATATTATGCAGGGATACGGAGGCATGCTCATCTGGGGTGAAGATAAAAATACCAACCCCGAACGTAGGTTTCCCTGTGAGTTTTTCTGATGAGAAAGAGAAGTGAGCTCCAGGGATCTTGCCATGCTCCCATTGATGAAATCAGATTTATTGGAAATAATGATGTTTTGCTCTTGATTGTTCCGAGACAATCAAATAATGAATATTAAAACTATTGTGGGAGTTGTTTTGTATCATGAATCATGATACACAATTTTAGTTATCCAAATGAACACTGCAAAAAAATTGTTAAATCAGATTTCGGCCGGAAGGAAATACTTAGAATGGCAGCGGAAAATCACAGTTGAATTTAATTTCCAATTATCATGCAGTCCAATGACATTACCATCAACTATACAATATGCCCTGCTATTATAAGTGGCTGTGAGTAATATCATTCTCAGAAGGGGGTGTTTTTTGCAATATTTCTGCATTACCCAGTCAAAATATACATTAGTAGGTCCTTATGTGAGCATGTGCATTGTGATGGAGTGCTGGCATACCAACCACAATCCATTTACATGACATTACAGTCTTTTCAAACCTTGCATTGATTCTTGCTTCACTAACTGATGCCCCTAGCCTGCTGGTTGATAAAACCCAGACTCTACCCCCCAACCTCCTGCTGCTAAAATGTAGTTAAGCTCTTAAAGCAAAAGGTTTTCCTGTTCTGTTCGATAACAAAGGGACTGCTGTGCTTCCGAATGTGTCAGTCCCAACGACATCAACATTCAAACCATTTCATATTCTTTGCACCTACAAGACGGTATATTGGGTTCAAGATTTTCTACTAAACACTATAGTTAGCTAAAAGTATTGTGGTTAGTATTCAACCAATGTTTTTTATGTAAGCTCGCAGACTGGCGGCGACATAAGAAACTTTGTTGCCAGTTGACACATGTTAGGTCTTTACAAAAGCAGCCATTTTATCACATTCAATCCCTTGATTGGCACTTCTTGGCTACTGCAAGCCCCTTGAGGCAAA
Organism: Cottoperca gobio; assembly: GCF_900634415.1. Classification (NCBI taxonomy): domain Eukaryota; kingdom Metazoa; phylum Chordata; class Actinopteri; order Perciformes; family Bovichtidae; genus Cottoperca; species Cottoperca gobio. The sequence goes on from NC_041359.1 coordinate 15,543,864, forward strand.
TCTGAGATATAGGGGCTATATAAATAAATTGGACTTGACGTTCCCCAACTACATTGATGTGTGCTACATGTTTGTGTTGCAATTGTCTCCCCCTTTTTCCATTTTTTATTTTGAGAGTAAGACATTTATTTACAATATTCTAAACTTTGTTGTGCTCATCCTGCAACGTTCCTCTACTGCCTCCCGTAGCCACTTCTGGACTTGATTAATATCCTCCTCCTGGGAGAACAGAGAGAGATTCATCTATCTTACGCCCTGCATTTATAGTCACAGCCATTCTCTGTGATGATGGAAGCTTAACACAACATCGTCTATTTTCCTCCAGTCTTGCTGATGTGCTATATCAACCTGTAGTTGTACCTGCACTCATTTTCTGAGAAAATGAGAGGTGCAGGAACACTAATTATTAAAAATGAATTCTGCCCAAGCTCACTCATTATTCATCTTGGTTATTGCTAGCAGTTTGGATCAGCCTTCGCGTGCCAGAATTGGTCCATTTGTCTTTGTCAGGAGTGGGCACTTGACAGATGTGCCAATACGGCTGCCGAAGTTCTGTGCTGGGGGAGAGGCATCTTAATTCTCCATGATGTATCACGCTGGCAGCAACCAATTTAGCAGAATTGAGCTCCAAATCATCTTACTTCCCACTGCTTCTGCCAACCTGTTTCCTTTCTCTAGATGAGGTAAATATATTAAGGATGGAAACAAATTAGGGCTTTCTGCGCCCTGGGCTAATACGGTATCCGTGAGGTTTTGTTGGTGTTGATTGTTTTTTTTTATTGTCACATTGTCATGTCAAGAGAACAGTGTGGTCTTGGGCCTGTGCCACCAAGATCCATAATGCCCAATGCACAGCAAGCGCGGCCAAAACAGTCAAATCTTCTGGATTTCCCAGTTTAGGACAGATTGATGTATTGGACCGACAGGTTTGTTGAGTAAACCTAATTAATTACATTTCAGGTGTCGCATGGCGTTGTTGTGCCTTGTGGCAGCATATTAGGCCTAGTTGGTGGCTCGGGTCCAACATAATGGATGTAGACAAGCTTGGCCTGCTGGGATTGCAATATTGAGGAAGTGTGAGATTGCCAGCCCACAGGTTTCCTCTCTAATATGGTTATGCTGATGAGCTGGAATGAGCTAGCTAGCAGCTCAGCAAATTTTTAAACTCATAATCATGATGACTTACTTTGTAATGAGTACATACCCCCCCAGAGGTGAGGAGTTAACTACAGGGGGTGGGGGGCAATGTCGTAATAGTGGAATAATGGCACAATGTTGGGAGATATGCAATGTTTTGCTTGAATTATAAAAGTGTTTGACAATCATATGTTCAGATGCTAAGAGGTATGTTTGCATAAAATTGCACTTAGACCTGAGTAGTAACTGTAAAGAAGCAATTGATGGGATGTAGTGCCGCATCACTTCTCGATCACTGACGTCCCCGGGCTTGTTAGATCGTTTATCCTGTGCTACTATCCCTAGTTTACTGAATTACACCGCTAACTATCGATTCCTGTCTGAATTCTAAATTATAAGGACACTTGCTGTGTAAACATGAAGCCATTGTTGTCCCTGCTTAGCTTGCAGAACTACCGCAACATAGAAGAGTAATGGCTGCTGAGAGTGTGAGCTGAGCGTAGAGAGGGCAATAGCTCCGAGTGGTTCAAGCCTTACTTTTCTACTGTGCTGTCCTTTGGGGTGGAGGATATGGTTTGGGGGAGAAAAAAAGACAGTTTTATGTAATGAAAATATATGGATTATATTTTAATAATGCTTACATTTTGAGTCTTTAATTTGGTGTATTAATCACGCTCTATGTTGGGTTGCTTAAAGTATGAAGATTGTTAAAAACTGAATACAGCCCAACATCAACACTATAAATTCTGAAACATTGTTAACTATTCTCTTTCTGCAAACTCAAAGACATTTATGTTAATTTAGGGTGACCCAGCTTGATATTGTCACAGTAGCAGGCAGGAGGAAGATCTGTTCATTCTTTCTGTCATTCTTTGTCTTGTAGAGTCTCATGACTCATTTAAGTGGGAGCTCATATACCTGCAAGGGGTAATAAATAATTTAGATGCATCAAGACATTATTGGGGTAGAAGCTGCACTTTGCGTATTGCAAAAGAAGTTTAGGCTATCACTTATTTTAGAATGTATGATAGCCAGAACACCCTCGCCGATTTTCTGTTTGTTTTATTCTTTTCTTTTTAAAGCCGAGAGCTGAAAATGACACTTCATTCAGCAAAAGTAGGCCGGATTTATAAATGGTGAGCAAAAAAAATAATCCTCATGTTGGAGAACATGTTGAATGTGCAAATGTGTCCAGTTTTCTGAAATATATAAATGTCCTCGTTACTTCCTTTTTTAATTACATTTTTAGCCCCAAGCAGCAGAGGGAAACTTTGAAGCCAGAGGGCAAAGGACCACTTTGTCAGTTTTCCATGTGCAAACGACGGCCTCTGCTGTGTCAGCCATGAGCTAACTGCTGTGGAAACAACAAGCCCACATTTACATTTCATTAAAGTGGCACTTATAGTAAGCTAGACTTTCATTTCTAGCATGTGTTTCATGTTTAGTATAAATGCAAAAATAGGACATCGGTATTGAGAATATGAATTTGTACTTTTTAACTTTTGTATTTTTATGTTCATACCTAGCAGAGACCTGCCCTCGGGAGCTTTAATTATGAATTTAATTGAACCAATCTTCCCCAGCTCCTCTGGAGTCAATTTTATTTTCCTCTCTGTGAGCTCCCTCCTCCCTTCTATCCTTTTAATTTCCCTCCTCATCTATCTTTACTAATGCTAGCTGCATTTCAATTCCGAGCAGGGTTCTGCATGTAGATGCATTGGGGGTGGTGAGGAGGGTGAGACACAAGAGTGGATTAAGGCTGGATTTAAAATGGCCGCTTGCTGTGCTTAGCTCAACACTCATCTGGGGGATGTGGTCATGTGCTATCTTGTGATTTGTGGCCTAATTAGTGGTTTTGGGGAACCCAAGGCTAAAAAAGACCTGCACAGTTTCTCTCTCTTGTGCACTCAGTTTTATTTTCCTCCATTTTCTTGCCTCTCTGTGTCTATACCGACTGACACATGTACCCACATATGCACACTCTCCCACTCTCAAGCTGTACAATTACAAGCAGAGGATGACTGTGAAACCACGCAGCAACTAAGCAGCGTGGTTTAGCTGTGTGCGGATAGAGGCTTCTCCACACAGCCACTTTAATAAATACACGTCTGTTTAGTTCAGGTTGAAGTGCACAGGTGCGAAACGGAAAGATAATTTGGCTACAGTTGATGCTCACCGCCCCCCCAGAAAAGGTGACGTTAAGATGGCCTCTGGCTGTCTGTTTTAATGTGTACCGGCGTATCCCACACAAATGGCTGCATTGACTTGGACTTTTCCGCGTTCAGCTGTGATCTCTGCAGAGAGTGAATGCCACAAAGAGGAAGGCACCTATTAAATGTGGAGACTTTGTGCCCTTTCCTATACTGTCACCATCATCTAACTTGGGCTATGCAAAACTGTTCCGCTGTGTTATCTAGCCAAGACCCTGTTAATTATAAAAGTAATTGAAAGTCATCTTGAAAATGAGTTGGACTTTTTACTCTATTCAAAGCAAAAACGCTTTGCCTTCAATACTTGTGTGAACGCGGCTTGCTGATTTGCATATCAATCTAAACTGAGTGAAAGTATTACACACTACCTCTACTAGTGCAACTAGTTCTAGGAAAGGCTATAGTAACATTTCACTGTTGTCATTTAATTGTTATTTTTCATATCTATCCTTTTGTCAGTGAGTCTCTGTCTTAGTGTGTAAGCCTGTGTTTGTGCACATTTGTGTTTTTCTGTTTCAACTAATAGAGAAATAGAATAGCTCATAAGCCTTTGGAAGATAATTACAATGTCAGGGCCGTGCATGGAGCTCGGTATCAGTCCCAGACAGCATGTGATTTGCCGAGCTGATCTCCACTTTGTGATGAACGATGACAATCAGATTTTTGCATTGCAAACTCCCCGCCTCCCAATGTCATTCACAATCTATATTTGATAATGAAAATTGCAACTTATATTAGAGACAACCTGTGTCCTGTATGTATTGCGAGTATCTGTAACTACCTATGTCACGCTACTATGAGAGGAGGTGCGCTTTTACATCATGGGCAATTTGGCAAGGATTATTGATACATTTCCCAGTTTTCACACTGGCAATGTAGATCAAACACTTTAAAATAACAGCTCTCCCAAAAAAAATGTACATGTACAAGCAGGCGAAATAAAATGGCAGATAACATGCCATTTGAAGGTTCACCGTGTGGGTGGAGATCTTTCACCTCTACCTGCTGACTGTGGCTAATAGTCTGCTTAGTGGTGACCTCATGCTGTGAGGCCATCCTGACGCTGTGACAGGCAGGTAAGTGAGAGGCCTCCGTGTGTCTCACAACCTCTGTCCCCCGGGAGACAGCAGCCTGCCTGTCTCCTTATGCCTGTCCTGGTTTATCGCTCTGCAGTGAACCACAGTCAACTCATCCTCCTGCCGTTGCTTCGTCCCTCAGTCACGAGGACGAGGGCCCACTGGCAGGCATCTACCGCCGTTCCCTCTGCCCTCACTATCTAGTGTCCAGCTGCTTAATGCAAGGATGGGGACACAATTGGGTCTGTCATGTTTGGGATGCGTTTGGCATTTTAGCCATGCTAGCTGCCTGGCTATGGGGGTGGCACTGCCTGACTGCCTGCTGTTCCACCACTGTGGTCCAGACTGAAATATCTCATGGATGGATTGCCATGAAATTTCGTACACATGCCCCTGATGCGCAGAGGATGAATCCTACTGACTTTGGCCATCTCCTGACTTCTCCCCCACTCGTGCCACCAGCAGGTCAAAGCTTTAACTTATCCTGTGAAATAGCTCCACATCTACTCCATTGGCACAGCATTTTCATACCGACAATCTCACAGATGACACGACTTTCAATTTTCCACTCAAGCTAGCAGCAGGTTCATATTTGTGGTTTTCAGTGAAATGTCTCAACAACTGTATTTAGTATTCACATTCATGTCCCCCCCCCACACCCCAGGATGAATTGTAATCATCTTGGCGAATTCCTCTTAACTATTCCTCTAATGCCGTCATCATTCATGACCACAGGCAAAGCTAATAACGTCCCATCAGCCTCGGATGTACTTTGTGTTTAGCGCTAATTAGCAAATGTTAGTATACTAACACCTACACTCAGATGGTGAATACGGTAAACATTATACCTGCTTAACATCAGCATTTTATAATGCTGATGTTAGCAATTAGCTCAAAGCACCACTGTGCCTAAGTACAGCCCTGCAGAGCTGTATGACATATGACAACGTGCAGCAGTCGAGCTTTGCATTTGGCCTGAATACAGTTGAAGAGAGTGCTGTGAGAAGTCACTGTACAAAAAGCAAGCTAATAATCAGAAATGGGGAGTTGGACCATGAAAAAAAGGATAATGTTCGCTTTATAGACATCCTAATATCATGAACATGATGTTTATTTCACTATACTATAACACAATGTTTACATACGAGTGATACAATACAAAGAGAACGTCATCTGGAGTTTACAGTTTTCCGCTTGTACCCAATTGGGGCTGAAATGCTTTAATGACTCTCGCCAGTGAGTTGAGAAAGTGTTCTGTAATAGTCCGGTGTGGAAGTTCATAGCTTAGCTGAAGTTCCCAAAGTAGAGATAATTAAACAAATTGATGTAGCTTCTTAAATGCCATGTGAGGGTAAGAGAGCTCAGAAAGAGGTGATTCCTGAGAGTGAGATAAGGTGCTCACTGAAAAGAAGTTTAACAATAGCAATAGATGGAGAGGGCGAGGTGACAAATTAAAAATTGATTATATTATACTTTCTCTCTATGTGTGTGCGCGCTCAGTCTGCAGGGCCCTGATTGGTTCAATTTAGGGAAACAGATTTGCTGTTTCCTCTGAGGACCAAATAAATAAATACACATTGTGCAGACGTCCTCACACATTACTATATAATATCCACTTAAGCCTCAGTGCTTCATCTCTATTTTAATAACTGCTGAAATACTCACTAATTATTCCGTGATATAATATTGACTGTGATTTAAATACAATTGCTATTTCTTATATTAAAACGTCCATCACACGACGTGCTGCAGGACATTTATGAGTGCTGAGGTTAGCGTCTGTGCTTCCGACAGTTAGCTGATATGAAACAGTTGCCCTTGGACAAAGCGGAGTAATGTAGCGTCACTAATCAGTGTTTCACTTTGCGGCTCTACAGAGGAGAGATCTGCGTTCTGCTCGGCAGAGTGCTCACCTCTCCCTCCTGTTTACAATTAGCAAGAGGTTTTCTTGCACGGATGCAGAGTTGGATTGGTGTCAATGTGCACTGATACACAATAAAGGCAACAAAAAAAACCCAAAAGAAAACATTTTCTCTTTTTATACCGTGTGGGGAAAAACAACTTCTATACGTGCGGGAAAGCAACGATGAAGTTTAACTAAAAACACATTTATTTACTTGCTTTATTCACCCAAATTATGCAAAACCTTCTCCCCAGTCATTAGCCAGACACACACAGGGTTTGTAATGATCTACTAAATGAAGTAAATTAGAGGGAAGTGTATTCTACGACAACATCTTCTATATCAAAAATAATACTTTTACATTTCAGGGACCAAATTCGCTGAAGCTGGATCGAAATAAAAAATATTAGACAAAGTTAAATTTGCCTAAAGAAACTGCGTTACTGAAACAACTGTTGCAGGGAAGGTAAAAAGCATGAACAAAGAACATTAATAATTAGAAACGCTTCTTTTGATTACCACACGGATTGTCATGAATTATTCTTTTGCTTTCCTTTTTCAAACATAATTACATTTCTTCAGAATGGCCGAGGTTATTAAAACGGATCTTGCTTTTATTTTCATTGTGCTGCCTGTTTTGACAATTGTTGTAATAAAAAGAGTAAAACAGTTGATGCAGTCGGTATAGCCTAGACCGACAGCACAATGTCAAGATTTAAAATAAAGGTAAATACGGACCTAAACATCCTAACATTTGATTCATTTCACATTAACAGTTAAATCAATGAGACTATTTTGAGTTGCAACCATCTCCTGCGTACACTCATGGTATTGGATACTATTACATTACAGTATCATAACAAATCCATCATGCACACTTCAATTTTATAAATAGATGTTTAAATGTACCCAAGAGCTAAAAATATAATCGCTTCTTCCAGTCTAGTTCCCCAGAAAGCCTGCATCATTTAGGCAGCAATTCTTTCTTTCTTTCTTGTTTGGCTCAAATGCAATTACTGGTCAGTTTTTTCACTACTACAGTTTGGTAATTTGATTACATAAATGAATCTTTGTTATAGGCTTTGTTGGAGATGTTTGTGTGGAGGTCCTGTTTTGACACGGTGAATGCACAAAAATAATGAACAGATCCGTCTACTTAAAACGCTCCAGTTTTTATAACCGACGTCCAGCGTTTGAATTGAGAGTGCTACACAATTTGATTGGATTTAATCCACAACTAAGGGCCCTGATGCACCAGGTCGGCTTCAGAGAACCAGTGCCAACAAAGGCTGGCGCTCACTTCACGCCTGGTGTTTAGAACATTGCACACTTTTGCACAAAAAGTAATAATTTTGAGTGTTTACTGAATTTAAATCACAAATTAAATAAGCACAAGTGAATCATTTGATCCATAAATTCAATAGTGTCATCCCTCCTCAAAATTGCATCCTTTTACTAATGACCAAAAACAGAAAATTAGTTACTGCAGAACATCTACTTGAAGACACTAAACATGTGTGGTGCTTGAAATCTTTCTACTCTTCATCATGAAACTAAATGAAAAAACAGACCTTGGTCATAATCAGAAGTGAGATGTTTGAGCTGTATGTTCTCTGTAACTCCTTGAGATTAAAATGTCAGGAAGGAACTGGGAGGAATGGTGAAACAGGGAGCAGCCACAGGGAGCAGGTTAGATTCACTGGTTGGTTTTAGAGCTGGACTGAAGCTAAAAGTGGTGGAAGACCTTTTTTTTCTTTTATCGTAGAGAACATATACAATCAACAGCTACGAGATGAGAAGTCCAGAGCTGTAGTTTTAAATTTTTAACTTTTATTTAGTCTTTTAATTAAATGTTGAAGATACTAACCCCCATTAGTATCACTATCATTTGTATCTCCAGGGTCATGAAAAGCAAGACGAGCAGAATATGCAGGTTCAGGGAGAACGGGGCTTTTTGCTTCCTTAACTATTACCCGATGTTATTTTTATAGAGCGTTATTAGTAGAGCCGGGCGATATGGAGAGAAAAATATCACAATATATTTTACCAACAAAACCTCGCTATCGACATTGTGACGATATTGCGTGTTTGAAAACTTGAATATTTACACAATGAGATTGTTGATGAAAAATAACTAAGTGGGTAAAGGCAAATAATAGAGCAACTAGAACTGTCTAAGTTTAGAAAATTACATTATTTTACTCTTAACGCCGCCTTTTAAAACCAGGAAAAGAAAACACTTTTGCACTATTACGATATCCAAAATCTAAAATGACTACATCTACACTACATCTATATAATATGAATATGTGGCCCAGCCTGACTAAGCAGAGACCTCACAGATACTGTAGCAGTGTTTCAGCTCTACAAACCATATGATACCTAAAGTGCAGTTAACAAAGCCAACACCTCTCACACAGCGGACACCAATCACTCAGGTCACACCCGTTTTCCTTTGCTTTGAAAAGGACTGAAGCTGAATTATTTTGTGGACATTTTGTTAAAATCGACACCGCAGTCTACAGCTGTTTGATCTGACAGAGCGAGCCGTCCACCTGCTGCCTCTTCGCCAATCACCTGCCTCGCCTGTCGCAGAACAGCAGCTGTGCTGTGAGGCAGAACACACAAACAGCGACACGTGGAGTGATGGCGCACAAACTGCACCCGCCTCGTCTTCCTCCAGCACGCACACAACATATTGTTAGTCGTGCAACACCCATCGTATTCAAAAATAGAGGTGTGCAACTGAGAATGAGTCTAACGGGGCCAGAGGGTTCTTATTCTCGCTGTGTGCGGGTATGTGTTCACATACATACTGAGGGGTCAGGTCAGGTCTGAGCATCAAATATAAATGTTAAATTGCCTATGATTTTGTTTTTGCTTCATGTGCTTTCACACACACGCCACTCTAGCAGTAGTTTAGCACGGTAACAACGGAGGTAATGAGGATAAATGTTAGATTGTTTCCGTCTAATTCATTGTCTGATGACCATTCAGAGATCCAAACAGTAATAAAGGCTTTGAAACATTTGTATGCATGTTGGCTGCTTGCCATATTGAAGGGGAAACTGTTAAATTGTATGGGAAGCTCTTCCTCATGGGGACAGAAATACATTCTGTCTCTTTTTCTTTACACAAGGTCCTGGAGATTATTTTTACAGACTAGGGGATGTTGTACTTATGCAGCGGCCAACACCCAAGAACAGGAAGCCACAGTTTCTATGAAGGTCCACGAGATGGAAGCAGATAGCGCCAAGGGAAAACAATATTTTGGCTGGAGCTCATTCTGGTGGCCAATTAGACCCCAGTGCCTGTATGATTTACCACTTCCTCTACCTGCTTTTATGTGTTTGGGGCTGCTGTGTGGAACACAATGACCCCTGATTAAAGATTGAGCTCATGCTCTGAGACGGCCGTGGCGCCATCCTTATCAGATGCCTACTTCTCAGAACTCAGCAAGACCACCTGAAATCAATGGTTGTATGGTTTTGCCACACCTACATACACAGAAACTGAGCATATTTCGACTTTTAATTTAAAATGATATATAATTAATACATAAATATACATCCAAGCTCAATTCATTATGATTTTGTTGCTACTTTTACTTTGGAGAGCAAATTTCCCAGATATTTCCCAGAGGTCTCATACAAGCACCTAATCAACTATTCAATATTTGATGTCTTTGCAATGCTTGCTGCATTAATGTGTTAAAGATATAAAAGCTTGCTTGACATTTCTGATTTTATAAAGAGCATTCATGAATAAATACATGCATTATCAACTTGGAAACATACAGTATATTTAAGGATTTGAAGTCTGTGGTCTACTATTATGGTCCCTTTGTCTTTTTTAAAGCATTCACCGAGACTCATTGTATATGCGGATGGATTGTTTGTCTTTTCCTCCACCCTCTCCTGTAGACATGGGCGGGAAGGAAAGCCCGGATATTGAATGGACGGGTGGAGTGAGGGGTATGAGGTCACACTGTTAATTGCATAATGTAACATGTCTAGATTAAGATAACACCTCAAAGAAACCGTTATGTAACCTGAAATCGGAACTGACCGAGCAGTCAAGACGGTATAAGAACAGCTATATGTTTGTCATTGTTTTGGCTGTGTTCGCCAGCACATTGGGGTAAAAATGAACAGTTACTTTCAGCTTTAAGGATCTTTTTGAGGGTGTCCATGTTGGATGAACAGTGTAGGAACTGGCTAGCCCTTTGTTTAAATAACCCATCAATGTAAGGACAGGGGAGTAGAACAATGGTCCTAAAAGAACAGAGCGACAATCTTTTTTTCTTTTTATGGGCAAAGAGTAGAGTGCTATTGTGTGGCCAAGTCATTTGACCTCAGTCCAAATGAGCATGCATTTCACTGGCCGGTGGGTGACCAGAATGAAGGCACAAAAAAAAAGCCACTGAAACAAGGAAGAAGTGTAGATGGCTGTAGCAGAGGTCTGGCAGAGCAGCACCAGGGAGTGTCTGCTCTTGTATACAGGTTGTAGTTTTCACACATTGATTGAAGAAGGATTTGCAACCAAATGTCAGGATATGCCTTTTTTTTTTTTATACGTTTCTTTTAACATCTAATTACTTTATGTCCCGGCAAGTTCAGGGGATACAGTTTAAATACGATTTTACATTTCATCTGATGTGATTATAGCACGATCAAATCAAGACTGAGAGTTAGTCTTTATAGTCAACATTTCAAGTCCACTGGGTCGAGTACAGAATATGTTTACTAATTAAATGTAACTTTTTACTGCCTTCTCTGGATGAAAATCTCCCTTTTTTAATTTTTTTTTTTACAAATCCTCCCAGCTATTGGAATTACGCTAAAAGTCGCTGATCAGCGGTGTTCTTTTCAAGTAGTGGGAGTTATTTACTATGCCAACATATTTTCATTTTTCTCAGGTGTCTACCATATTTGCTTCCATTTTATCGTCCCCCCTCGGAAAACTCTTATAGTTTCCCTCAAACGAACCAAATCAATTCAACATTAACGCCTCGATTTGTTGACAGACGGGCAAAGTCTCCAGATTATATTGTTTAACCCGAGTCACACATCCACACTTTCTACTGCCAACTCAAATCTCGCTCACTTCAAGGTAGAACATAAAGACAAAAAGAGATTCTTGTGTCTGGTTTGTACAGAGCATTTATCTTTGATACACATATACTGCATTTAAAAGGGTTAGGCACGTAGCTGCTCGATAATTATATATAGTTATAGTTAGTTATATAATAACTATTATTTGTCTTATTTACGTAGTAAACATGGTAGTGTACAGTATGTTAGGATAATGAGGCACAGGTCCTTTTTTTTTCTAAAATCTCTGTCTCACTCGAGGCACGGTTCTTTTTCTCCACACACAGATTGGTTTGGCTTGTGAACTTGCTTTCACTGAGTCAGTTCCCATCATAACTCCATGTTACGGCCTCATCACTCTCTTAGGGTGTGATTATTAACTTCTTTGGAGATAAGACATTTAACCTCCACTTCTTTCTTTACAACATTTGGCTTCAGTCCTACTAATTGGCCATTAGATTGCCATGAAATGCTGGAGAGAAAAAGTAGAAAAGATTTTCCTTGACACTGGTTTTCTTTATCGCTTCTGTTAAAATGACCACTCTGATCAGTCAGATCCTTTTGTGGTTGAGTCGTATGAGCTTGTACCAATTTCCGATTAAATATAGATCTTCCGGACTAACAAAGCAGAATAATATCTAAGTGAAGTACCACTTCTCACCACGCCAGGAAGCAGTGTGAGACCAGGAAATCTGACTCATAATTCAAACTGAGTGGACAAGTTAACAAAACTGACCCCCCTGTTATATAAGAAAACAATTTAAACTTATGTAACAGGGGTCAGTAAGTGACCCGCAGCATCAGCGAACGGGAGTGCAACTTCAAAATGCCTCTTGTGGAGTTTCATTTTGATGTTTGAGATAGCAGAGGATTATTGACGATCCATTGGATCTGATGATTCATTGGACTTGTCGGCTTTTTATGTCACTTTGGCTTTAGCATTACACATTGGGGGAAAGTAGTTGCCTTATCTGAACCTGCTGCCAGCTATCTCCCAGAGCAGCTAGACCTTTAATCACCTGTCACAGTTGGTGTCTGCGGCAACTCCAAGGATTCTGTTACTGTAGTGGTTCTGGATACAATGATGGAAAGTTATAATTACTGTGTGGGGATAGTATTCATCATATTTATTATCAGTTGTCATAGTCTTGTGAAAGGTATACATAGGAACAAGGTTGAGAAATGTGTGAGATAAAATGATAAAATCTGTAAAGACACTTTAAAGAATTTTCTTTTTCTCAATTAAAATCTTGAATGAATTCTTTAGTTATCAATAAAGCTGTAAACACGACCATTTTCCTTAAATAACAACTGTGGGAAGTGCATTTAGTTCAATACATGTTTATATGTGTTGGTTCAATATGCTCCGATAACAGTTTTCATTCAAATGTATTTTTTCCTTAACCAATAAAGTGTTCAAGACTTAATTACACAAATTACATTTTCCCATAAAATTCAGACATAAATAATAAATGTAACTTGATAAACAACCAAGACCAAATTCGAATCTAATCTATAATTGAAAATGTATTAAATAATAAAATAATAAGGCAAACACATTTTGGATGGACTAATAGGTGAAATGTATCTACTGTCTAGTTATACGACTATATATTTCATGCCAGACTTGTCATTATTAATTTGTATCCCTTTTACACTTACCCTACTCTTTATGAAACCTTTCTTCATCAGCCATGTGCATTTTGTGATTTATTATTGATTGCAGTTTAGTTTTTGCTGTTGCACTGTTTTAATATTGTAGAGAGACACATGAGTATGTTTTGTAATCTGGTAAAGTCATGCTTTAATGCAGAGGCCACTTTACATTTTTCTACACACTGACAACATGTCACTTTTTTATTCTTTGGAGAAAGTTAAAGGATTTTTTTTAATGACAATTCAAGAAACATGGCTGTCCTACTTGTTGGGGCTGAAGTTTCTACTCCTCATTCTCAGCTGACCAAATATCCCATTCCTTCTCAACTTTCTCACTGTAGTGTCGGTGTCCCTACAATTTAAAGAGATTATTTTCGGAGTGCATACTTGCTTGCTTCTTGCATCTGCCTCTTTGTTCACGACGGAACTCACAAGGTCTAATAAACGCACCTTTTAATTTGGTGAAGTGTAACTGAAGACTCACTCATGCATCACCCTCTGTGTCACCCGCAATGACCCCAGATGCCTTTTTTCATTCTTTCAAAACTGCGTTGATATGTTGAGTACCTGTTCCTTCAGATCTCCTCTGTGAAGTGGATGTTAGACAATGTTGAGGAAAAGCTTTCAAAAGCACCAAAGCAGACTCTGCAATTATTTTCACATTTAGAATTGCTAGTAAAAATTATTCTCTGTTCTTCGTAGCATATTCCCTCACTTGTCTTTGAAGACTACCGACGCCCACTGAGGGTATTATGTTTTTCTTTTTTACCTTCATGGTTCACTGATAATTGAGACGTCTTATGCAGACCGGCCATTAAAGGAATCTGACAAGAAAATCCTTTTTGAAAGTACAGTTCCTACGAATCTCAACAAAACCACACACCACGCACGCACGCACGCACGCACAGGAGATGGAGGAATAATTGTTGCAATTGATGATTCGCTCTCGTAAACATTCTGCCATTTACCCGAAAGTTTCCACTGTTTGTCTCGATGACACTTCTACGCTGAATGTTCTCAGAGTAAAAAAAGACTCTTGATTGCAGTGGCATGCAGTCTCTTACTGTTGTACATCTTAAGATACCCAGAATCCCACACGTCACAGAAAAAAACAGTGTTAGACTAAGCCCCGGCTTTCGGTATTAGTGAATCCAAGAAAATTATAAAACATTGAAATGAGGTTGTGACTGAATTTGTAAACCATATCCATCCCTGGTTGCTTGTTATACCTGATGCATTTGGGAGTCTGTATCTTTATTGTTAAACACTCACACTCTGCATCATTCAGCAGCCCGCATCAGGAGTCTGCTCTCTTTTTCTCGCAGTCGATTCAGCCGTGCGCTGAGCTCTGTCCCATTCCCTCATCACATCCCAGCCATTAGGTCACAGAGCTGCCAGGAAGCATGTAAAGAGTGGAACGAAGTGATGTGGAGGAAGGGGACGAAGTCTGTCGGTTTGTGTTGTGCAAAGGGGCTCTGGTATTTTACAGTAAGATAGTGTGGGACTGAAATTTGCTTGTGTTAGTACCATGGAATCCCCCTGCCTAAGAGTTCATTTTGAATGCGCTCAACATATACAGTAAAGACTCCATACAATGTGCAAAATCCATATTAAATTAGTCTCTACTGCTGTGAATAGGTGTAAGAATATGTATCTGGAGTATTTTAATGGAAAAAGGTTTGAGGCACAATGCTTATGAATTTCTTGCTTATCTGAGAAAGAAAGGACAAAGGCGCGCCGAGCCAGCAGCATGACTATGAAGATGGCAATTTCCGTCTGTCTGTTAGGTTGCTGGTCCTCCACTTTGGTCCAGACTGAAATATCTCGGTGTCAATCTGTCAAAATTGAGATTAAACTAAAAGAAAAAAAAAACATGTATTTAAAAAAATAAAATGATATATATATATTTTTTGCAGCACTAAATCTTCCCTCGGCGACAAACGTCCTGTTGAGGGTTCTCATCTTCACAAAAGAGATTTCAGACAAATTCAAAGATAACATTTCCAATTTATTGTAGTTTGTGGTTACCTTTTTTATTTTAATTTTAAAAGCACACCACCAATGTCGCTAATCATCTCTCGAGAGTGCGAACGAGTCTTAATTAAATGGCACATTTGAACCAGGAAGTCTGGCTGTAAGCTGTTTCTTACATGTTTAAAACGGACACTTTGGGTAATCATTTTACCTAAATTTGACTAACCTGGGGATATATTTTAAACCTGTGTGAGTCATCTGAACACTTGTACCCCATCTGACCTACATTTAGCAATGTTGCTGCGCTCTGAGATCTCAGCAAATTTCCTCAAGTCGATGGTCTAACTTGAAAGATGTTGGACCACCAGATGTCAGTGTTACTGACCGAAGAAAAGAAACGTGTCTCTGCTGGTCATCAGTTGACCGATTACAGACTTTGTTGACAATTCTGGCCCGTCCTCACATTGTACAAGCCCCTCGGCGCATCAGTTGTCTAACCTGGACATTTGATACTCCAGAGTGCTACAATGCCTGTGTCTCCACCATCTGGAGTGTTATCAGCATATTGAAACTTGACAGTAGGAATGTTGTTCAAAATGTAATCCAATGCTCCTGCACTCACTGAAGGGATTCTGCAGCAAACACGAGGCTTTGATCTCACTCACCACTGCTCAAACTGCAACAACTATTATGACCCGCTCTCAGTGCTGCCGATACTGTGCCTTTTTATATCTGCTGGTCATGTTATGTTGTCAGTGCCGCTCATACATATGGACTGATCAGCGTAGATTTAGCTTGTGTGCCAATTCTGGGAGTTCTGCCAGGCGGCATACAGCATGGATGCTTTCTCTCAGAGGGACAAAACAGAAATGACAAGGCAATTGCCATTCTGTCAGCATTGCCATGGTAGCACAGGCACGGCTGTTTATCCCAAGGTTAATGGGATGACGCCTGGAACTGAAAGTGGCAGATTGAGAGAAACATGCGCCTGTTTTACTTAAGACAAGAGGGCTGTCGCATCACACAGAAGCGAACCCAGATTAGGTTGGATTACCAAACAGTATGGATTTTATTAACATAAATCGTTTTATACCTAGCATAGATGGTAAATGACTAAATGGAGGCATTATGGAATTTGTCAAAGATATTGATGTAGATGTGATGTTTTGTCGTTAAACCCGTGCTGCCGTTGATAAAAACACCTTAACGTGTGCAGACCGTTACTGAAACTGATAAAATCAGTCTGTTAGAACTATTCATTTTGTACAGGCGAGCTGGTGGGCATCTTGGCATCAAACCTGCTAGAATCCATCTTGGTGAGGACAATCTGTATGTTTAACAGATATAGCTGGATGCTTGTTGTGCTTCTGCCACATGTGCTGAATTTGCCTATAATTGTTACATACAGAAAATAGTTTGAATCCTTCAAAGACACCCAGACATTACAAATGAGCCACTAATTCACTAATCTCTTGCAGTTAGAAGTCGCTGCTTACTGTAAACAGCTGTCCAGATTAATCGCTCCATACTGCTTATTGTGGCACTAATGTCCATCAGAGTCGTATCATCTTTGCGTTCACATCTGATTTCTATCATGCAGCAAGTTACATTCAAAGAGAAAAGATTAACACAAACCGGATAATAACGGCAAAACTATATAATGCAATCCACCAGAGGAAAACGACAAGATAAAGACGTAATCACGGCCCGCCTTCACAGACTCAACAAATATATAGAACATTACAAGCGTCTCAGAGGTAGGATTTGGTGCAGGGCTGTTGTGTTGTGGTGATTCAGATTCACCAGTTTCCTCTGCAACAGTGCTTACAGATACATTCAGCTCAATATTGTTATAATCCTGGAAGGTGAGCTGTAACATCGGTGTAACTGGCTCAACTTTTGTCCATAAATATAGTATACTGTACTATACGTATAGTAATAAGTATATAAAACGATCAGCATATCGTGTGTGTGTGTGTGTGTGAGCCGTATGATGTATAGTTAGAATATAGTTGCAAATGTAGCGCGTAATGTTTTAGATCATAGGTCTTCAACAGGGGGTCGCAAAATTGTTTGTAGTTAAAGCAATTAAAAAAAAAAAAGGTTTTTCTTTTTTTTATTACAATTATTATTTTTTTCTTTGCCATTCACATTCCCTCCTCCGCTGTACTTCGCGAAGGACGGCGACACACACTTACAGTCAGAGACAGAGTGGAGGAAAGGAGAGGGGTCGCACAGACCTCTTTAAGCCTCTTCTATACAACATATACAGCAGGGGGTCCCTGCACCACGCTACACCAGTTTGGGGGTCCTTGGCCCGAAAAACGTTGAAGACCCCTGTTTTAGATAAATCTAATCTACAACACTTTCTTTAAACGTATACTTATTTTTAATTTGTTCACCTCAGCCATATAGAGTGGCAGGGTTGCAATGGGGAAGGCTTAACCACTAGGATTATCGTCATTCTGATGGATGGCAATGAGACAGATTAATCGACGGCTGTGCAACCCTCACTTATCTGATTTTAGCGCTGCTCCTCCCTTTATGTTCTTGAAAGGCAGAATTATCTCTCTAGCAGTAAATGGGATGTAATGTGTGTTTTAATGGAAAATTAGCAAAAGATTACAATTTCCTCTAGTTACACTGAATAAAACAAGAGACACATTCTAGTGGTTTCAGTATACTTAACTTATTACACTATGTGTAATGTCGCTCACATTTTATGTGGCCCTATATATCTCTGTAACGTCTCAAAAGGTTTTCTGTAGTTTATCACAATTCACTTAAGAGCAGAAAGAAGAAAAGCAAGAAATGGGGGTTGAAACTGCCCACTGGAGAACCTGAATAGATCTATGTTTTATTGTTTGTAGCCCACATAGCAAACTCTGTCGGTTAGGGGAGTGGTAAATGTTCAAAGCAACTGGAGGCATTGTGCTTCAGACAGCTCTGCCAAAGAGAATATATTTTCTGCAAACACAAATGGGACTGAAGTAAGTCATAACCAATTGCACAACTGCCTCAAGTGTGTAGTACTTTAACTGTGTAAATATACAGCTAACCCTACACATTCTGAGCTCCACTGCTTGTCCTAGAAACATTCAGAGACGTTAATACAACTGTGTGGGTATACAAGTCAACTAAAATAGCTTCTTTCACAATCTAGCTTTTATTGATACATATTGCAGCCCGGCAGATACTGGATTTTTGAGACCGATGCTTACATTTGGGAGTTTGCAAAAATACAATACACAGCCCGAAAGTAATGTTTGAAAAAATAAATGTATAAATGCATAACATGAGCAACAATGTTTAAACGGATCCCTTACTTTTTTTCTCTCTTTTTTTTTTTTTACCAAGATTTATACTAATCGTAGATTTCAAAGATCCGCTCGTCAGTGCTCTCTGGTGGACAAACTATGTAACGGTGACAATGTTCCTATACCTTGTTGTTCCGCGGCCGACACCAATTTATCTGCATTAAGCGGATATCAATTTATCGGTCTAGCTTTATGGCCAGACGTAGGCTGGACATCTATCTCACGGTTAGATCAAGTTATGGCATATAAAATGAGCAACACAAGCCCAACAGATACATTCTTTTTTTACTTTAAGATAAATGGCAAATAAATTGTAAGTCAGTTTTGAATGTTTCACAATAAAAACAGAAACCGAGCAGCATTTGAATCCCACTGCTGTCCTTTTTCTTACCTCCTTGTTTGATTTTTACTGTTTGGTCTAGCGACTCCTCAGGCTAATATCTGCCTTTCTTTGGTTCGACTTTTTTTTTTAGCTCTCTTCTATTGATTGTGTTGTCGATTCTCAGCGAGACTGGCCTTGGTAGCAAAGCTTTTACATCCCGGGGAGTCATTTGCTTCAGTGTTGATCCAAAAGATATTAACTTCACAGAGCTTTAACCTTTTAATCAATTGTTTAATGGAGCTAATTGAGTTTAATTTAGCTTCCGACAACTTCCACGTGGATGACAAGGTTATAGCTAACGTGTCAGCAAGCACAAATCAAATGGAATAGATGGATAAATATAAAAATGTTTCTACATAATGGTTTAACAGAAGATTTGTAAACGGAACACTTTTATTTGAATACATTGAACTTTCACTCCATTTTATATAAATCCCTTTTGTGTGTTTTTGTTTGCCATACCGTTTTCTCTTTCCTTTTTATAATAATAATAATAATAGTATTGCATACATGATGAGCTCTGTCAGGGTATAAAATATTGGTTGGTGTACTGGTGCAGACATATTGGTAAGTCTAAAGCCATAACTGACAAATGTAATCCTCATTGCTAATGCAGTCATCGTTAGAAATTCAGCTCAAAGCCATTTCAACACTTAAATGCAATCCAGACCTCACCAGCTCATAATCTTGCAGGTGGTATTCAGAAGACAATTAATCTTAATTTACGTCACTGGACGAATCCAAACCATTTCCAGGGGCTTAACAGTGTTTAGTGCACCCTTTTCCTAACCTAGTGACACATTCATTGGAGAGATGAATGAAATGATTCCTGTTTATGTGCCTGCGCTCTCCACAATGCATGTTTATGGTTGTTTATGGTTGACTGACGTGGTAAAACATTGGATATTTAAAAAATAATCCTGAATGGTGCTGTTTTTTTCTCTCTCGAGGGACTGGAGCACAGTGTTGGCTGCGAGGTGTTTATACATTACAAGACATAAAGCCACCCTTGATCCAGGGTGTTTTAGTGAAGAGGGGTTCTCGTATCTTTTTCATGAACCGGTAGCAAAGTTGTCCTATATCTGTAGGGAATGGGATCATGAATATTGTGTTAACCCAGAAAAGTTAAAATCCGTGCATGCTTCCTTGTTCCCCTGATCCCTCAGCTTTTGTTGTTGCATTGGCCCATTGTACCCGAAAAGAGATCAAGGGGACCCCTGTCGGTTGTGGATTATTCCTTTGTAGAAGCGCCACTGTAGGGGATAGAGGATTAAAAGAGCAGACAGTGGATGGGGATTCTACAGGAAGTTCGTTTGCAGCACACACTGCACATTCATTGTTAAAGTGGAGTATATTCTATTGAATAGCCTATTTGGTGTAATGTTTTTTTGTTTTTTTAAAACTATTCCAGCTGAGGCAAAGACCCACATTAGCTCTGTAACCATTCTAAGATCAATGTCAGTATGTGTAGAACTGTAGGATCTGCCTCATTTGGATATTTATATCATATATGGACTTTATGGACTAATTAACGCTGGAATTGCCTGTAGCCAGATGATGAATTTTCATTGTGTTCACATGTTTTCCCAGCTGTTGGAGGGGTTTAGAGGGCACTGCAGCTCTGAATATGAAATAATCATTGTCCTCTTTCTCTCAATTTCCATTAAGGGCATATTGAAACCTGGCCGCTGCTGTCGCAGTAATATTGTCACAATGTTTCCGAAATTGTGTGCGTTATAGCTAGAATCTTTAGACAAAAGTGAATTCCGTAGACATGTGTATATTTTTCACAAGTTTGTGTTTATTCTATTGCTGCAGGAAGCCATGGACCTCGAGGCTGGGCAGCCTCTTACCCAGAATGTGCTGCGAAGAACCAATCACCTGTGGACATTGCAGATGAACAAGCTCTGGTTTCGGAGGAGTACCAGGAGCTGGTGCTTGACAAGTTCAACGCGGAGTCCTCCAACCAGACCACCATGAAAAACACTGGAAAGACAGGTCGGCATCTAGTGTTGTCACGATACCAATAATAATGACTTTGAAACTATACCTGCTCAAAGACTCTCGATACCGATACTAAAACGATGCCACGGCAAAAAACTAAAACGTCAGGAAAAGTAGTTTACTAACATACGACAAAACATAATTTTTCTGAATATATTGAGTCAAAGCGAGGCAGTGGAGGATGTGCAAAGAAGCCATACAAGAACAGGAATACATTATTTTACCAGTGTGGTCATACCGATTATTATCCAACCAGGACTGGAGAAACTGTTGATTAAGATCAGCTCTTTATACATTCACATCTGCACCTTCACGTCACACTGATAGTTATAACTTGTTAATTCCTTGCAGTGAGCTTTTTTTTGTTGAGTTGCCTCTTAGCGAAATGTTTTAGTGTATTTAAGTTCTCCCCTGGTAAGCAGTGATGCAGCGTATAAATCAAAGGCTTTTATTGTGAAAGGTAAGGGCGGAAAGAGTGCGCTGCCACTGCCAATGTGGGAGCAATAAAGAGTTTGCCATCTTTAGATTTTACTATGGATAATGTGTTGAAGCCTGGAACCTCGCTGCACACACACGGCTCTTATTAAAACATTGTCAAGGACCGATACTAATAACATTTGGTATTTTACCGCAATACTTTTCTAGTCTCTGTACGCAACACTATCGGCATCAAATAATTTGTTATAGCCTAGTTTGGGCCCTAAACTCCTAATACCAGGATGACTGTCGAGTTGGACAACATGACTGCGATATTCTGTGAGAAGAAAATGTGTCGACAGAGATTGTGCCATATCATTTAACTGAAGGTGGCCATCGCTTCTCAGCAGAATAGCTTTATGGAGAGATTAGATTCACAGGACGCATCACTGACTAGACATTATATGTGGTAATTGTATTTATAAAAAGCTTTAAAATGGTATTTAAATTTAGTTTACCATTCTACAACATACGGTATAATGACGATATAAATATACTGTGTGTGTGTATGTATATGTGTATATATATATATATATATATATATATATATATATATATATATATATGTGTATGTATGTATGTATGTATGTATGTGTGTATATATATATATATATATATATATATATATATATATATATATATTTGAAATGTATATATATATATATATATATACATTTCAAATGTGTATATATATATATATATATATATATATATATATATATACATTTCAAATGTATATATTTACAGTGATACAATACATTATACATATCACATACCCACTTGAGAGATTTTAAATACTTCCCATGTCAAATTTCAAGTCTACGCTCTTAATGTTTCAGTGAAGCACCTCACAATCACACGCATGTAGTAATAGTCTCAGTCCGTCAGTGGTTTTAGTAATTCTTTTATCATTGCCTTCATTGTACTGGCCCCTGCTCTCCTTCTATCGCTCCCCATCCTCAGCCTGCATGCCTTGTTTACACAAACATTTTGACGCTTTACTTGATCAACTGCTACTTCAAACCATTGCTACTATTCTTTTTTTATTTATTTTTATTTAACCAGCTAATCCGTGGACCATTGGTGTGAAACCCTGACCTTAATTGATCTCCTCTGCTTCTGGCACAATTTCTCTCAGAGAGTAGCTTCATCTTTTGCGTTTGATCATTATGAGAGTTGTTAGCCTCCATGACAACCAAGACCGCTGGGACAGCCAAGCAATGCTGCGAGCTGCTTATTTACAAAGATGGAAATAACACGGTTGGCTGTAATTTTGGGCACAAACCGTACAGAGGGAATTTTAGATGGCTAAGTACTGTGAAATACAGGAACAAATGTAACACAAAATATTATTATGCATATGCTATTTAGAAGAGGTCAACTCAACATAGAGGAAATTCACCCTTACAATATTGGGAAATTGATTTAAAAGGAGTTTGCCCTTTATGAGGAATCTTTTCATTTGTTTATTAAAATATAGTTTGCCGTTACCACTGCCCTTTTGGAATCATAGTGACGAGACATGATGGGTAGACTTTATTTTTCATTGAAACGTACAATATTTTTATTGAATGGTAAATGAAATATTACATTAACAAGATAAAAGGTACTTCAGAATATCATGTCATATTACTTACATATTACATTACATTGACTCTTGATAGACGCTCATTGTTACAAAAACTTTAACAGCGAGGTTGAGAATAAATTGAAAAGCAGTGGGTAAACTTTCACCGCTGCATTTTATCGTCTTTACGTATTGAAATATGGATGAATGTGTTCATGGACTACATATTTTATAGTTGGTTATTGATCCTAGCAGATATTTGTCCTTGACGCTCTTGGAAGACCTTTTTCAAAGTTTTATTTGTAATGTGTTGTTCTCCTCGTACAAATCTTTGGCCTTCAAAGTTTTCTTGTTTTCCACATCACAACTGTGTTTGCACACAGTCCACAATCTTTTGTCATGCGCCATCCTTGACAATCTTTTATTGTTGAATTGTACTGAAGTTCTTAAAGATGACGTCAAACATGACCAAGTGTATCCAAGCCCATTGTTGTCATTGTGTGGTTGTCCCAGCTGTGGTCATCAGGGGGCGAACAGACTCCCGTTAGTGACACTTCCCTCATCTATTACCCGACTACTGTCAACTATGATTATGGCTTTAATCATTCCGTATCATAAAAATTCAACCATGCAGTATCTCCTCTCATCTTGGCTGCAGTGTTTCACACATCAGATTCTTGTTTGTCCATTCGTGTACATTATATTGTCATGAGACTAGGACTACTTCGGTCATTTCTTTACATGGACCGCTACAACAGAGGGATGTAGGAGTGCTTCTCGTCACAAAGTCTCAAACGTAAAACCTTCGGTCACAAGTCCACTCGATTATGACCATTTTACACGTATATGTGAGCAGTAAACAGTGTCTATACCGATGTCATCTAGCTGGCTTTTTTGTTAGTGTTTTTCACCATTTGGGGGTAGCGGAAACAAGTTGTGTACAAACATTGTTGTTTTTGCATTGTCATACATGGTAGATATTAATTATAGCTGCTTTAAATTACATTATTATCGTTGAAGACACAAGATTTTGACACATTGGAAGCCAATTTGAAGCATTTTCCCTAATAATTGTTATTGCCGTATACATTGGCAGACATTGCTAAATCCCATTGTGTGCTTTC
This sequence comes from Cottoperca gobio, assembly GCF_900634415.1. Taxonomy (NCBI): domain Eukaryota; kingdom Metazoa; phylum Chordata; class Actinopteri; order Perciformes; family Bovichtidae; genus Cottoperca; species Cottoperca gobio. The sequence continues at coordinate 15,567,784 of NC_041359.1, forward strand.
TTTATGCTGCCACTAGGGGGTGCACAAGTCCAAATGTTCAAATCCTACACAGAGGCCCTTTAACGTCGTTCATACTATTTAAAAGTTGATCTTGTAATTAGGAACTGAGTGGAAAGAACTTCATCGAGATTGATTTCACAATGTTCCCTTGTGCCTTGACCCGATTTAAGATGGAGCTGATTAGCGTTCCTCAACAAAACATTTCTCAGTCAAATTTCAAACAACTCTCAACGAAATTCATGAAGAATCGTAAGGGCCCCAGAGACATTTGCATTGATCAAGGATTTACTTCCACACACACTCCCCTTCTTTCACTGGCTGTGATTCAAGGTCTTTTTGGCTTAGCTTCTAATTCCTGCTCTGCTGTTGGAGGGTTCAAACGCAGCCAGGGCCGCATTTCTAATGAAACTCCCATGACCAGCCAGTATTCCCTTTCCTTGTGTTGCAGACAGGATTACACTAACAACAGCAGAAACAGGGATTTATTGCCAACCTTGTAAATATGTATGCGTTTGCACAATTATGATCATGACATGGTTAGTTTATTCCTATGCAGACTGATTTACACTTTTGACCTGACACTTTCAGTCTTGGAAATTTCCTCCATCTAAGACCATACTGTGGGCCATCAGCTTAAGCAGCACTGGCACGTTAATACTGCTGGCAGATTCTTTCTTGCCTCACGACAGGGGCTCAACTCATCCCTCATCACACAAGGTTCTTGTCTCTTCAGATCTCCTTGTCTCTCTTCCTTTTCTCTGGATCTCACGCTCGTCACGATTCTTCCTGTTAGTAATCATCGCATGGTGATCTGTTTCACTTACCTTAATGTCATCCATTCCCACTGCACAGCTTGTTCATCATGTCATCTGTGTTTACTGACAGTCTGTGTTTGCTTATACACACGCTCATTCTCTTGGTTTGCTTTGTGTGATATGATTAAAAGTGGGCTGTCCTTATCCAGAGAGGCTGACTAAATCCTCCTGTAACAGGGTAGGATCAGCCGACAGAGCACTCGCTCTAATCTGGCTAATGATGTCAAATGTAGACGTGGTACATTAACATGTAACCTCCGCCAGGACAGCAGAAGGATGGTAATATGCCTTGTCATGATGGTATTTCGGGTGTCATGAAAAAATGGAGAAATAACGCAGCTTTAACTCCCCCTTAAATGACAGCGCTGACTACTTTTAAAAATGTTGGCTTCTAGGAAGAGCAGACAGACTGAACTTTAAAGGAGAATCCGACTTGCTGTTGTCATGTACAAACCTCATAATATGTGTAATAAGTAATATGTGTTTTAACTACAGGAGGAGGATTACATGGCCCACTATGAATTGAGAAAAATGTTATGACTCTTAAAAAACCCTCTAAGAAGCCACTACAAGATTTCAAAAGTGCTTAAGCAAGTAACAATTATATTTTTCTCCACTGAAAAGAGACATTTTGGACTGGACCTTTTTTTGGTATACAGTATAGCAACAACATGCACAGCTGTGGTGTCATCCCCTCTGTGATTATGGTCAGCTCTCTTTAGGCAAACACCAATATCACAGCAACAGTTGTAATTTATGACGTTCATTGTCTGCTCACAGTAGTTCAATTGAGCAGAAATATTTATCATGCAGTTGAAAGGTTTTTATAGTGCTTCACTCCCTGAATCTGGATTAAATATTCCTAGGAACTTTTCTAAATCCTGCGTGAATAACCTAATAGTAATACGCAAAATGACCATTCCACAGAACAAGCAAAATCATTTTGTAATTACGTTATTTTTAGGTTTCACAAACATTCAGATAAATGCTCACAGAATTAAAATACAATGGAGACCTCAGGCTATGGAAAGTGATTGTATTTTACATGCCTGTTTTGGGATCTCATGGGCCTGAACTTGTATACTTACCATACAGATAATTATGACAAAATCACTGATAAATGAAATGTCATAAAATATCGTAAGTATTATTTAGCGGGGGGGGGGGGGGGGGGGGGAACCCGAATGTTTCGAAGAATTCCACTGTTGCCATGGTAACGGAAGTCCAAATCAGTATTGGCTTTGTCTGAAGCTTCGCACACTCGGCCAACGGGACGTCGAGGACACTGTAAGGGTCTGGTGTGTGCTCTTTCTTGAGGGCACCTCAGTGGCATCATTGTGAATGTGCCCACCATCGACTTTGCATCTCGCCACGATGATTCCCCACAGAGAGCGTCCTACAGAAACAAACCATGTCAGGCTGTGGGTTGCCAGGTAGACCCTTTTAAATAGCCTCTAATGAAAGGATTAAAGCACATTGATGAGTTCCAATTAAAAACACTTTCTGTGAAATCATTTCAAAACAAAACCAAATCTGCATTCAAGGCGGCCTATTTAACATCCGATTTCATAAAGAAAGGTTGATGTAGAAATGTTTGCACAGTTCACATTAAACGCTAACATAAATCTGAGCGAGTATACCATCTTTGCCAGGTTTTTAGTTCATACTGACAATGTCCCAGGGAGAGGAAATGACTGATAAACAAATAAATCAGTGTCAGAAGCAGGTAGAAATTGCATTTTGTCATTTCATCACAGAGAACAGATTTGATATTTTTTCGAGATAACGAAATGCATCGTCTCAGGATCAGAAGCTATAGAATAAACATGAACGTCACAGCATTTAAATGTGTTATCTTGAGATAATGAGATAATTGAGTTGTCATTACAAAAAAAACTGATGAGAATAAAGTTGAGATCTTAAGATAACTGGCGTAAATTAAAAAAATGAGTTGAATCAATTCTTTGACTTCTAATCTCCATTTTTCTGCCTTTGGATGAGTGTACTTAATATTCTTTCATTGTTTGATTCCTTCTTTTTATTTATTTTTTTCTCCTTTTGAACCCTCTTTGTCTCCAGTTGCTGTTCTCCTGAAGGATGACTACTTTGTGAGAGGTGCTGGACTGCCGGGGCGTTTTAAGGTTGAGAAGATGGAGTTTCACTGGGGCCATGGTAATGGATCAGTAGGCTCAGAACACAGCATAAATGGCCGAAGGTTTCCTGTAGAGGTAAAGAATCCTGTCACTACAATACACTTTGACAAATGTGCAATATGGGGCCTCGAGGGTCCATGTTGAATATTGGAGCATGGTGCAAAATTGAGGCAGCACATTGATGCTTCTAAAATCCAGTTTTACTTCAAGAAGAACTCCAAGAAGCCCCACTGCGTTCAGGGCTAAAACAAAAACCCTCAATTCACTGTGGTCAAAGCTGTTTTTTTTTTTTTAGGTAAAATCTTGCTTCCAGATGATGATGAAATAGACCCACTTAAAAGTGAAATTGAAGATAAATAGCAGCTTCCTTAATAATGTAATCCCCCCCTTGTGAAATGTGTCTTAAAGATACAATAGTACATATTTTATAACTAATCATTGTATTACTTCTAGTTGCTTGAGGAACATTTTAAACTGAGAGCCATCTTGACTAACTCATAGTTATAAAGGGTAAAGTCAGTTTGTTCAAAAATTAGAGGAGAAAATAGTGAGAAAATAACCCTGATGATGTCATCAGGGTGACTGCACATTTACAACAGAAACAGTTTATTCGAACAAGCCTGCACATACAAGGAATTTGTCTTTCATGTTATGGATTAAAAGTTAAGGGACAGATTATAAAATAGACGCATTTAGAATAGAACATATTAGAAGAAAATACATGCAAATGTATCTGTTTTTAAAGTGGAAGAGCTGTGCGGTTTTGTGCAGGAATGAGCAAAAAATATTGACAAGGATATCACATCAATGAAAACCAGAGTGAAAAGGCATTGAGGTAATGTAAGGTAAGGTTTTGTACCGAGTACTGAGTTAAAATGAGATAAACATTGAAGCAGAAGTTTGTCCTTGCTCTTAAAGGCTTTTTGCACAAGGTCACAACACATTTCTCAATGCCAGTGACGCCAAATAGCAGACCAAAGAAACAAAGGTAGAACATACTGCAAGTAATAAAGGAAAACAAAGGATCACCCACTCGTGTAGCACAGATATAAAGGGTATTAAGTCTAAAACCTTTTTGGTATTATTTATTTTGGCTCCTGGATTAAAGCAGAAATCCCACTCTTTATGTGGTGCAGAAAATTGGTTATTAGTGCCTTTCACATTTTTATGATTTACAATGCCATTTCTATTCATAATCTAAAATGAATTTGCAAATGTGTCATACTCTTGCATTTTTTTTTGCATTTTTTTTGTACCCCTTCTATCGTCAAATGGTTAATAATTGGTGTAAATATTACAGTGTATGAAAAAGAGAAATGGCTGTTAGTGTGCTTCGCTGTCATATCTCCAAACTGGCAGCGAGAGTTCTCCTGTGTTTGTTTCTTGACCCTGTTCTTTGTAGCCCTCTCTGCAGGCACATCGTTTGATGCTGAATGAGGAGTTAGATTTCTTTTTGCCACATCACTTTGTGTTCAATGTACTTTTAAAGGGCACCGGATTATATACAGCCATTATAAAGCTGTTGTGCGTATGGCTCTTTTGATGGCGTGCTTCTAAATTTAGGCAGCCGTTAGAAAAAAGCTGAGCAAGAATAAAAAATGATGCCTTACAGATGGGAAATATAGATTTTGTGTGTGTGTGTGTTTGTGTTTGTGTGTTTACATTAACCTCTCTGTCAAAGATATTTTATTTCAAAAAAATTAAATCCAAGACATGCAGCAGCAAATTCAAACAAAGTTTCAGACATACAACATATAACAGTTACGGACAATATTGTTTGAGATCACAGCATGGCTATATGGAAACGATCATATCCTGGATCATATAGCGGTACTTCCTTCAATCTATTTTTGAAAACACTTTAAGAGAGCATTTCCCCGACAACAAATTACAAGCTGCAGGAGCAGGATGAGTAAAAGCCCTTTTTTCTCATTTCAAGATGGACATTGGGGACAGATAGTAAGAGTAAGTCTTGCAAATATGTCACATAGCAGAGATGGTAGCTTCCAGAATCTTTCAAAGTGATACATTTACATAGATACGAAGGAAGCAATTTAGGAATGCCCTTATAAATAAGGAAATGCCAGTGATTGAGTTTGTGGGTGAATGCATGCCAACCAAGTACACAGACAGCAATGGTGAGTGAGGGCCTTAAGATATGTAATGAATTTCAGTGCTCCATGGGATACAGTATCTAAAGAGTGAAGTCATTGAGAAGATGCAAAACCTCTTTGCATCAAAAGAAAATAAAAATGAAAATTTGCATTTACTTTTTATATACATTTCAGAAGAAGAATGGTCCTAGGACCGACTCCTGGGGTACACCCTTTATTACATTAAGAGAGCTGGAGGTAATGCTTCAATATTGTATGATCGACACGGTCAAAAGCCTTATATAATCCAATAAAAAGGGCTCCACGGTGTTGTTTGTTGTCCAAGGATTCAATAAAATAATTTACTACCTTTTTTAAAGCTGCTGTGGTTTTTATTATGACCTGATTGATAATCAAATAAAAATAAGCTGCTCACTCACAAGGGATTCCAGAGTCTTAGCTAAGTATACACTGTTGGAAATGGGCCAATAGTTGTTTGAAAGTGTCGTGTCTCCTCCTTTAACAGGGGAAGAAAAACATCCATTTAGGAGGAATTTTGTTACAGACTAAGGAGAGATTAAACGCATATGTTAAAGGTGGTGCAACATAATCATCGGCTAACATTAAAGAATATGGATGTAGGATATCCGGACCTGCTGTATAAAAGTCTAAGGGCTTTGTACACCTCTGTGACAGTAACCAACTTAAAGCTAAAAGACTGACTAACAGTTACAGATCAAAACAAACGTCTTCTCTTGCAATTGGTAGAGAGAGTCAAACAGGGAACCAGAGGCAATGAGGTGCTTATTGAAGCAATCAAGCATTATGGTTGTCAGAGATGTTTTGAGAGTCCTTGACTGTGCATGAGGGAAGCTCAATACTGTTTTTATTTCCAGATAAAGATGTAATAGTCTTCCAAAACAGCCATGGGTTGTTTAGGCTGTTTCTCTTTGGCTTTTTAAATTGCAGCTGTGCAACAATTGCGGCTGGAATCGGCTCATCATATTACTGAATGCTCTCTTTGCTTTCCCAATGGTGAGTAATAGTTGGCCCCTGATTTTTTTTTTTGGCCAGCATTTCATACAAGTCCAGTGCAGCTCACCTCCTCTGCGAACATAGAAATCTGCTTCCCTCTTTACGGCACCACCAATACCATCCGGGGCAGCCTTTTCCATGGGAATGTGCTGAATAGTAACATGCGTGAACCCAGAAAGCAAAGGAACAGTACTAAAGAGGTAAACATTTGCTTTGTTCCTGTACTGTAATGGGTCCATCACTGATTACATGCTGTAATCACTGCATCATGCGTCACTGAACTATAAGCTGTGTCCAGGTGTGCCCACGCTGTCCGTAGACAGTGTTGTCTACATTTAGTGCCATGGACTGTGTAGGGGTCGCAGTGTGTATTGTGGCCTGCTTTGGGTTGCCTCCAAAATGATAAGCTTGTATTTTCTGTTTTCATCTTGCTGGTGGATCCAGTTGAATTGATTTATGGCAAAGGTTTTTTCTCCGTTTGTTGAAGTAACCCACTCCCGTTGTTGCCAAGAAACCTCTGTACAGTCTCTCTCTGTCTGAGATGCTAGTTGTTTTCAACAGCCCTCTCTTGGCGAGTTTGTTAACCAATAGCCAGACATTCTCATGTTCCACACATGCACGTGTGTCTCTATCCCTGGTCTTCGGCTCTGTGATATAAAAAGGCCGACTTCTGGCAAATTGTCTGTAAGACATGGAGAGATGCTGCACCACCTCTGTTGCTGTGCATAGAGGGGCTTTGTTACAGCGCTTCTTTGTATTTTCTCTTTATTTTGGTGATTGTGTGTTTTTCCAGCTAAAAGATGACTCTGAGAAAATTGATAACCGCTTGTTTTCTCTCTGCTGACAGCTTCTTGCACCCCTTTTAGCTTGTATTTTTTTTTTACTTTGCCATTAACCTCTTCTCACACTTTCTGAATGCATCTTTCCTTTTTCTCCGCTACCCCGTTCCTCAGATGCAAGCCCTAGGTTTTCAGTTTTACACTTCTCTTTCTAGACTCTTTGGCAACATTTCTCTGCTGAAGATGTATTCCTTATCTCTCGGGTGTGGAGGACACATTAACGTCTTCATTCGGACCTATGGGTTCTACCACAGCTAGCTGCTCTTGTGGCTGCTCTTGTGCTGTTTCCATATCAACCAGAACTGGCGGAATGTTCTCCACAGATGTCGGTGTAAGGTGTAACACAGCATTTGCCATCTTTTTCCTTTCCCTATAATCACTGGATGCAGCCCTCCATTTCTCTCTCTCTCTCTCTCTCTCTCTCTCTCTGAAAGCTCGCTTGACTGCTGTTTTCTTCTCTGGACGCTGAAACAGTAATGTGATATAGCGTCATGCCATACATCTACAGTGTATAGTCAATTTTATTTTAGACTAATAGATGACAGCAGATGAACATGTTAACGAAAAAAAGCATTTCCTCCCAGGTAATGAAAAACACACGAGCAATATGTACTTTCATGTTGCTTTATTTATAGTTTTCATTTAAAAACTGAATAACCATCCGTTTCAAATCAATTTAAAAGAGCATATTTGGGAACATAGAAGAAAAAGAAAACCTAACTGGTTGTCTCGATGAAGGTCTACATCAGGCAGGTTGCTTTAGAGTATTCTGTGTATTTGTTGAAAATATGCTGGTAACTGATGAAATGCTCTTTGGATGAATAGGAAGTCTGAATATGTTCATAACTCAAAGGATAGGGGACCCTCTTCTCGTACTATTTATTATGTTAACAAACATGTCAAGAGCATGCAGCCCTGATAACATTGACTTGACATACAGTATGATGGGCGAGTATTTTTTTGAACAAATTGGCAACCTTACAGTCATATCCTCATGGGAAATACAGCATTGTCTTTGGTACAGGAAGTACAAAAAGGAGAATTTCATCCACATATTCCTGTTAACTACATACTGTGTATGTACATGGTGCACCATATATGCAGAGACAGAGTGGGAGGTCTGCTTATGAAAGTTATTCTCTTAATCAATAAGTCAGCCGGCTTGTATCAACATGATGTATTATTTCACTCTCTGAATCAAAAGGTGAAAGAGGAAAATCAAATGATGAATCGTTGAAGTGGAACATGGTAATGCAGGATCTAGCCTTTGGCCATTGAGCTGCTTCATCCTGTAATTCCTGGCATTTTCATATTTCATATTTACGACGACAGAGTTTGATGTATTTGCGATTATATATCATCCAACACCATGCACGGCAAAATTCCACATTCATAAATGTTTGTGTTTGACATACCCAGTGATCTTTTTACAGCAGAGGTTGGCTTTTGTTTTGTTTGTATATGTTTAGTTCTTGGAGAGTTGAGCAGAATGACCTTGGAGGTTGAGCTCCAGGGCTGATTTTGTCTCTGCTAAACAGAGACTGTTTTCCAATCTGCTGTCTAATTATCTCTCCACTTCAAATGAGTCACATTCAGCCCTGACTAGCTTATAACACACTGCAAAAAGCATTTACTCTTATAGTGGAGGGTGAAAAACAACTCAAAAGTGTTTATTCCACCTGCCCAGAAGCTTGAAAACACACACAAATATAGTTCACACTTTCGTAAAGGGGGTAGAAAGAGAAATTCAAAAAGCTGCATTACAGAGCTGCTCTGCTTTTGTAACATGGTTATGTAAAAACACAACAACAAAAAAAACCCAACCATGGCTGTTCGGCCTGTGGCTCCTGAGCTTGACATTAATCTAACCACGGTCTTTTCATGGCAGTGAAGTGGGGAAATCGATAGATGGACCACCTGTTCGCTCAAACAGCACAATGAAAAATGTTTTTTTTTTCTGCCTCAGGGTACCATAAGGAGATCTTTTCTAATAATATATTAAGGTGTCACCCAGGTTGGATTAATTATACATGGATTACAAATCACACCTTGGAAGGGTACGCACTCAGTAGTGGGGATGTGTGAAGGGTTGGGCTGGGTGTTCAGTGCGGTACATTTCAGAACGAGAAAAAGCTCCACCGGCACTGGAAGCACATCTGCAGTCGAGACTAATGTGGAGGTATACGGCGACCCTGCGAGCTCAACACGCAGAGTAAATAGATGGAACACAGAAAACACTACAATGTTATGGAAGTAAAAACCCAGCTGTCATGGTTTGTGATGCATGGGGTGACTGAAGCCAACAACCCATCAGCGGTGTTGGAAAATGAGTGCACAATGAATTGAAACGCTAAGTGTATAGCAAGAATCTGCTATTATGTATCAGTCATGCAATTACAACTGGTGAATATGTTTTCTTTATCGGCTTGTGTGTCGATTTGAATTTGTTACGTTGCAATAAAAGCAGAAAAGAATGACGCACGTTTGTTAGCGGTGAACATCGAGAATCTGTTCCTGTTGAGAGACTAGATCAAGATTCAAAGGCTTTGTCATATGCACAACAGCGACAGCGTAGTTGTTGGAAATAATCATCTAAAGTCCCAGGCTTCTTCGACAATGCAACATACACTTTTCAAGACATAAAAAAAGAAATAAAATAGTGCAAGAGACATAGTAGTGTAAGTAAAATGCAGGAATAAGTCAAATATATACATATAAAATAGAATAAGAAAAACAGAATGTCAAATTAAATACTGTACAGTAGAAAGAAATACTGTATATTGTAATAATATATAAATATGTGGATAAGTGTGTGTACTATAAACATATGTAAGTAGGGACACTTCACAGAGCTCAGGAGTTTAATTGGAAATGCATCCCTCCTTCACTATCGATTCCTCTTATCGATGTTTTCTGACAGTTGCACATGTGCAATGACGTAACGCAATACACCGATCAGTTTGTTTGGGAAAAACGATTAAAAGCGTGCCGCTAGTAAACCTTTTATGTACTCGTGTACCAACAACTTATCAGGAATCGATAAAGAATCGGATCGATAAGGAGAATTGATAATGGAATCAATATCATTAAAATCTTATCAATTCCGATCTGTGATGTTTACAGTGTCGGACTCGCAACAGCCATCATAGCAACGGTAACGCTTGATCTACGTGGTGAATATGCTGTATGTTTACTCACATACACTCTGCACACACAACTTATTCTCATCCTATTCTCTTGTGCTGTCCTTTTTCATCGTCCGTGAAGTTGTCCGTCAGTAATCTGTAATGTGCGACACACTCGGTTTCATGTATTAGTTCAGTAACGCCTACTGTACACATTTTATGACACCTAATTCTTCTTGAAACTGAACGCTGTAGGTGCTCTATTGAAAGGATAAGGCAGTTGGTTGTGGGAAAACCATACTGTTTTTAAAGAACAACACTGTTATATAATGTATTTATAAATAATAAAGTACGGAAAAAAAGAATACATTAGTGATGCTGTGGTAACTCTTAAGATGTCTCCGCACACAATCTTATCTTTGCAGTTTGCTTGTCTTGCCTCACTGTCTCCAGAAATCATGCCAAACATGACTTTGTTTTTCACCTGTTTGTGCTTAAATGGAACTTGAGAATGGAGAGCAGCGTTCAGAGCTTGTGTTTGCACTAACGTTGTGGGGCCGTCTGCTCTACAGAGAAAACTGGAGGTGAATTATAAAGCTTGTTTTGTTTGTCTTTTAGTTTCCACCTGCTACCTCTGGTTTCTCGCCAGCTGTCTGTTATCGGTACTCACCGTTCTCAGATTGCCTTTACATCTCTCTGTACAACAGTACAGCACATTTTGTACTAACAAGAACAAACATGTATGAATGTTTCTGAATGTCTTAAGTGAGCCTAAAGATTGGTCAGACCACCTGTCTGTCCTGCTTAAAATCAACAACTTCCAGCGATATTGGTGCATGTGAATGAAGTGTACTCCAACGAGGGGGTTTTGTGCCTGAGCTTGCAAACATACAGTGAAACGAAGCGTGCAATCAAGTGATTCAGATCGCTTTCGGCAACATTTATTTTTATTGGCTGCCTGCTATGAAAGTGTTTGACAATTGAATATCACGTTTTCCGGTGTGCTGTTAATAAGAGCGGGTCACGTGGGCCGATGTCAGCGAGCCTAAGGGGGCCGGCTTAATTAGGTAATGTAGTTAATAACATCTGAAGGCTGATGAATGGCTGGAGCTCTTTCTTGCTGAGTTCTCGCACAACAAATTAGTTCCATTAAAGGCTGCAGTTAAAGGAAGTCTGAAGGAAACTAATTAACTTAAATTATCTGGATTGCCTCATTTTGTACCTTGTTTAGGAATTTGGTACATATTAGTGGATGTATCCTTATTTATACGTTTATTTATTTAGAGTTTTTGCATCTGATTATAGCACAGTCAATTGTGGCTCGTTTTCCCCCCCGTAATTTTCCTTTTGAAAGAAGAAAAAAGACAAGCATATCCTCTAATTAAATCAACATCTAGGACCTTTTTTTATTGCCAATTAACTTGGTTCAGTGACATGAAAGGCTTTTTCTTTTTAAAGAGGCTGGAGTATGCGAGATGATGGGCAGCTCCAATTGCTACTTTTAGAATCGTTCGCTGATTTCGATCAGCACTACCATAATATGTCTGCTTTGAAATGAACGGAATGAAAGTCTTTTTTTTTTTTTTTATTGGAAACCAGAGCCATCAAAGGTATATGATGTATTCTCTGTATGATGTGGTCACATTATATTCTCTCATCCTAAACTCTGTTGTGAAATCAGAAGTGATGTTGTGGGTGATTTAAGGTAATTGGAAGCAATGATTAGAAGCGCACCATTCTGTTAGATCTCGGCACAGGAAAAGAGCACATTCCTCCAGCTCTTCCTCTCAGCTCGTGACTTGTCTCTGTGAGGACAGTCGCCCTGAGGAATGGGATGCTGTATTTCTCTAGCATCCCCCAGGAGTGGCACAACACAAAAAGGAATGACACAGATTATGGGAGATTTATGGGACCGATAAATACACCCTCTTTTATGCCCCTCAAAACAGCTTTTCATCAGCTCCTCAGCAGTGTGTCCAAGTGATTGATGACAGGACTATTGGTTCTCCTTGTCCACTCCTAAAGCTGTTTATGCTCTGTTTCCCATCCCAGATGCAGATTTACCTTTACAATTCAGATGACTTTGACAGCCTGAGCGCTGCCATCAAGGAAAGACGCATCATCGTGGCCATGGCCGTCTTCTTTGAGGTAAGGTATCGCCGGGTCCGAAGGTCAAGACAAATGTAATCTGAAGAAAACTGATACTACGCAAGTGCACTTACAGCTATAGTGCATGCTTCTAGGGATGTCTGTCCGGTGGTCAATCACCTCTTTAGTCCAGCCTGAAATATCTCAGCAGCTTTTGGATGGATTAACATAAAATGTGGTACAAACATCCATGCCCCCTTGAGCATGAATTATATTCACTTTGGTAATCCCCTGACTTTTCATGTAGCGCCACCATCAGGTCAAACATATTATTTTTTTCAATAATTTGATTTAAGGACATTCCCATGAGCCTCAGCTCTAATTTGTGTTTCCTGCTCATTAGTACATGTTAGCATGGTAACTTGCTAAACTAAGATAGTGAACACGGTCAACATTAATATCAGCATGTTAGCATTATCGTTGTGAGCATGTTAGCATTTGAGGGAAAAGCACAGCTGTGCTTAGTTTATCCTCACAGAGTAGACTTATGTTTAAAGATGCATCCTTCACATCCGCAATTTAGTTTTTCTACGAAGAGTAACACTGCTCTTAAGGAAAACCTTCGTAATGGCTCTTCATTTAGTTGTTGTTATATATCATTTTTCATTGCCTTATTAAATGACTATGAACAACAAGAAAGAGATAATTATATCAAGAGTGAATACAAATAAACTGACAGCAAATAGGAATTCATACTAAGAAAATAAGAGTGGATGGAAAAAAGACTATAAATTGGTGAGGCAATTATGACTTAAGGGGGATAATTGTTAGTCCAATTATGAAAAAGGGATGAACATCTGAATAAGTATGAGGTCAGTAAATGATAAATATTTATTGGAATTGCTACCTGTGTTGTAATAGGAGAGTTTATCTTTCACCTAGCAGCTGATAATTTTTCTATTTTCTGTGGCACATTGCAGATTGCTTACAGAGATACTACAAATTGTCCCCTGAAGGTCTGCGCACATAAGCTCTAAAGAGACAAGAATGGTCCTAATTTCTATTAACAGTTAAAACACTTCAGAGATTTATGAACCGTGAAAAAGCATACACCAGCAGCACATGCTACACTCTTAATTTCTATTAGCACTATCTTTACGATTGATGGCAGGCGATCAATGCGGGCTAACTTTCAGCTTAATAGTATATAGGCAAGGGTCAGCTCTCAGGAAGAGTGAGGCTGGAATGGGGACACAGGTGTTTGTAATGTAGGTCTACTCTCAGACACTGATAAACCGTGTGTGTACGAGAACCTAAATGCCTTCGCTGGGTCCTGACAGCCCTATTGCTTACTGCAATTAGCACCACCATGCACAATCCGCTGAATAGCAGTTTACAGTGCAAGAGTTTTTAAAGTGGGCACACACACATTGGCTCAGATTTACCATCTCTAATCAATGAGCAGAGTTCCTCCTTGTCTCCCCAAAGGCCTATTAATGGCCTCTAAGGTGTGAATATTGTCCACATTCAGCATTCAGTTCCACACAATTATTCTCCTCTGACTGACCTGAATTAATGTTGAGCAAGGGAAGATTGGTCCCTGCATCCCATCACTGTTTTGTCCAGTCCTGTCTCTTAAGTAGGACATTTGGGAATATGGCATTTGGGAATATAGCAGGATGTGGGGCTGAACAACATTTGCCAGTCTTCAGTCATATCGAGAAATGAACAGTAGGTCTAATAGATAAGGAGGGAATCAACAATGGTGTTAATCTTCTGGAGACAGTAAAGCAAACGGCCAAATGGCCTCAAGGAGTTACTGAATACCACCAGCTACATCTCATAGCACGATCAGATGTTTGACACATGATTTTGTGTCAAAATGTGATCGTAATTTTCCACAAAGAACCATTACATAATGATAATCAAGATATTTGGTAGTAAATGCCATGAAAAATACACAGTACAGTACCGTCCTCTAGTAAAACTCCAGAGACCGGATTAACTGGGACATAAACCTTTCAAAATCTCCCCCAAAAAATGAACATCACAGACTTCACAATAATAATAATAATAATAATAGATGGTATTAGATGCTGCTAGATTATATTGCGTTGTAGAGATGTTGCCCTCGTCGTGTCCACCACCCTGTATTTTGTTCATATTGATCGTCTTTAGTCATTATGTGAGATTATTGTTCTAGTCTTGTAATCCCTTTTTGTAATCCCTTGTCTCTGGACATTTCCTGCAGCTGGGGCAAAAAGACAATCCAGCTGTGGACCCCATCATCCAGGGTTTGAAAAGAGTGGTGCATCATGGTGAGTTATGGGAATGTTTTGTTCATTTACTGTGCACTGGTTTTGTTTTTACCTGTCATACCACATGAAACAATAATGTGGGAATCATGTGGGATATTCAAAAACACAACTATCCCTTACAAAATCACTCTGACATTTCTGCTCATGTTTTAGTTGATCCGAGAGGTAAATCCTAGTGGCAGACATTGTGCTCCTGCCCGACCTCCATAGAACAAATACATGCACTCACTTTCAGCTGCTTAAGCATTGGTCTTCATTCGTATTTATTTTTTACAACAAATAAGAGTCTAAACACAAGATATGAGCAGAGTTTAACTTCAAAAGGAGGACGAATTTGCAAGAAGATTTGCAAGATACCGCCTCTCCCTTGCTAGTACAGCACCACAGTAGGAGACTTCAATTGCAGAGACGGAGCTATTAATTACATCTGAGCCTCAATTACACAACACTCTGACTCAGACGTACATGTTTGTACATTGTGGGCCGTGGCTCCTGCGAAGGCTCATATTCACATTTAAACAGTTAATGTCTTCACGGCATATTGTCCTAAACGTACCGCTGCTGCACTGTTCTCACTGCATGCATGACTTATGCAGACCATAAGCAGATGTTTTCACGTGACTTTGTTATCCTTCACTGCATCTGTGGACACAGCAGCTCTGTTTACACAGACACGTATGGCTTCTCTTTACAACCTGCCGCTGACAGTCTTTATGTGAGCATAATCATACACTGACAAGGGACATGTAAATGGATGAGGATATATAGAAGCATGGAGTAATTACGCTGTATCTATCGCTGGTTTCACAAGTCCAGGGCTGAGCTTCATTGAGTCTGTTGTAATTACGATTTCACCCCCTGTACTTCCTCGAGATGGATGTTTGATGTTTTGCGGTAGTACGGTTGTGATTTTTTTTGTGTTGTGCATTGAGGGGGAAAAAAACTTTCCGAATGAGTGGGGAAAGAAAAAACATGTGAGGGGGGGGGGGGGGAAGCTCACTTAGAGACCTCCAGTTTTTGTTTATTGAAATTTTCTGCACTCAAAATTCCATTGAAGTAATTGCAGTAAAGAAAATGGCCTATTTTTCGATTGGCCCATTATCAGCTGCTAGGCCATTCTAACTGTGGTATAACTCTTCTTTTTTTTTTGCCATATAACCTTAATAAAGGCAGTTTGCCAAAACACATAATTGCACTCAATTATTTTATGAATCGCCATCAGCCTCCAAAATTGGCTGAACCCTTCACAGATGTTCGTGCTAACAACACAGTATCTCTCATCTTCCAGCTGCGAGAGAGCTCGGTGTGGGTGTGGTGGTTTTTAGACTCTCTTCCTGCTGGCTGCTAAATGCTCCTCGCCTCCTCCCCTGTTAGGTTGGTTGATTTTTCCGCTAGCTCGTTATCCCACAGTCATCCATCCATCAGCATCTCGGCGGCCCATGAGCGATAGGGCACGTACGCTGTCTGAAGACTTGGAGAAGAAAGGCTGTGAATACTGAATTTGACTTTGAGTACAGATGATGCATGTGAGCGAGGCTTCCAGTGCCTCAGTAGTCCTATCAGTCCTATCACCCCAAGCCTCTGCTTTTTCAGATAAGTTCATGAGCTGTGAGAGATTGGATTTGACATAAATTCTGCTTTATTTTTCATGTCAAAATTCAAGGAAAAAACAAGCCCACTTGCATAGCCCACCCAGCGTAATTGCTTTGTATAAAGGGTTCTTCCTGCAGTTTATTTTTGTACACAGCGTTGCCTGGTTCTGGTAATCATTTGGATCTGTCTTAATCCCCGTGGCCCATGTGACAGTTGTTACACGTAGAGCAGGCTACCACCTTGCCACAGATCAGCTGTCAGAGCAGGCCATTGTATCTGACTCCCCTCCCTTTGCTCCTTTCTAAGGAGTACCAAAGGGAGATCTCGGAGTACAGAGATTTGGCCAGTGATAATAAGTGGTGAAGCTTTTAACTGCTGTCACCATCTTTCCACTAGTGGAGGTTTTAGGAAAGCAGTTAACATGCCACAGGAAAGATGAAAAGAAACAACCGTGTTAATATTGGTGTAAATGTAACTGAAGATATGCAGGGTTTTCAGCAAAGCATTTAAGGGT
Source organism: Cottoperca gobio (assembly GCF_900634415.1). Classification (NCBI taxonomy): domain Eukaryota; kingdom Metazoa; phylum Chordata; class Actinopteri; order Perciformes; family Bovichtidae; genus Cottoperca; species Cottoperca gobio. Next base: position 15,584,357 of record NC_041359.1, read on the forward strand.
AAGGTAAAAATGTGGTGCTTTTTGTACCCTGACAAGTTTTGATTCCATGCTTTACCCAGAAAAGGAAACCAACCTCAGGTCGTTCATCCTGAGGGATCTGCTGCCATCGTCCGTGGACAATTACTACCGATACACCGGATCTCTGACCACGCCGCCCTGCATCAAGGTGGTGGAGTGGATCATCTTCTCCAGGCCTGTGTATCTGTCCCACTCACAGGTTTGTTAAGTCCACACACACAGACATACAGAGCACACAGCTATATTCTCCATTTGCACACAGTCCGTGGATCACTTACTGTACCACAGTATTGACGCACAAGCAATTTTTCCCCTCATCTACCTCTCCTCCATCTTCGCGTTTTCCCTCGTTCCTCCCCAACTCCTCTGCATATGAAACCATAACTGCCTATATAGTGGATGAGTAAGCAGGAAGGGAGAGCCAATTACTGGCATTGGAATGATAGTGTGAGATCACTTTCATACATATATTATGCTGTTAGTCTGAGGCGGTGACTATAGCATCTTAAATAGAGTACTGCTGCACATGAGGTTGGTATCAGACAATTAACGTTGTTTAAGTACTGACATGTTCATTAAAAATGATTACACTACATTACAATGATTGCAGTAAATGTTTAATATATCTGAAATGCAAAATGAAGCATTTTACAGGACTCCACCTAATGTGCTTTAAAGCCGTTTACCTCCGCCTATTTTCTTGCCATTTGTGATTTTGAGAGATAATATATGCCAAATCATGCCCCATGCTTTTTGCTGATCCCATACACAGTCCTTTGCTGCATCTTTTATACATCTTGGGTTACCCAGCTGCATATTCTCTAGAGATTTCTGGGCAGTAGAAATGTGCGGGGCTCAGTGGAATTTCTATTAACTTGCAGGAGGACAAATCTTTTGTTCAGAAATGACTTCTGCTGCAAGAATATTGACCATCGCCACAATGTTTGTGACGCTCACAGATAGTCTTTTATGAACCTGTAATTTATTTCTCCTAGCACGCATAGGACACATTGATTCCACAGTATCTGTAATGTGTAGTCATTACAGCACGCGGCAGGAGATCATTCATGGCAATCAATGGCCACAAATTTGCCCCATTGAGAAGTTACAGCGCAGTAGGTAGCCGGAATGATGATTGAGGTCTGTGCCTGCTGGTGCCTGTGGTGTGAATGTTTTTGCAAATACTCTGCTCCAGTTGTGAACACTCAGCTGCTGGCAAGGGGCTACAAATGCAGTCCTGCATGATATATTATATGCAACACACACAAATAGTAACAATATTACCTAAACTTTGCTTCAATAGCTATTCTCTTGTTTCTTTCTAGCTGGAGGTCTTTTACGCCATCTTTACAACGGAGCAACAGGACCACGTCAAGTCTGTCGAGTACATGAGAAACAACTTCCGGCCCCTGCAGGATCTGGACAATAGGAAAGTCTTCAAGTCGGCTGTAAAAGACGCATGGCAGAAAGATATAACTGAGGTCCTGGGAAACCCTCACAGCACTGAGGCTTGGAGAAGTAAGCTTTGTTTTCTGCATTGTTTAACATTGTGTTTGACGCTTGCACAGCAGCACCGCTGGTCTAACCAATCAATCATACAATCATGTAATTACAATCATTACTTGTTATTTTATTCGGTTTTTTAATTGCTGCCTAAAGCACTCACAGTAGTCAGAGTTTGTGGATTAGCATTACTTAATGCACACTGTGTGTAATACACGCTTACGTCAGAGATCAGCAAATCAAGCAAAAAAAAAAATGTCACATCCCATTCAACAGCTTCCCAGAATCTGTAGCTAGCTTGCTAATTAAGCTAACATTAGCGTCATGAGGCGGTTAAAAATACTGTTTCTGCCTGACTTGTACCAAAATGAAAAGGCGTCTTATATTAACTATTATGTACTTGATGGCTACATGACATCTTGCTAAAAGACTGAGGCTTAAACTGCATACCTCAGGCAAGAGGTCAGCATCGTCACCAGTTAATGATCCATGGATAAGACATGGGAATAAAGAAACAGCACTGTAGAGCCAGTCAGTCCCAGTGATGTAAGTGTGATAAAGAAAAAAGTAGTACTCTTGGCCTCCGCTAGGTTACTACTAGGTAGTAAGCTAGTTTACTTCAGTTAAACATTTGAATCCATTCGTTAAAATTCTTTGCTTGTTTTAAATAATCGCCCTCCAAAGTCTTTAAACGGCAATCAATGGTATCGCTCTTACTCGATGTTTGAGGGGTGTAGGTTGGTTGGTTTCCGCATTGGCCCCCATGCTGAGGCGGTTCAATGATTCTGTCGCACTAATGTAGAATACAAGTGTCAAAAATAACATGTTCTTAAATGATCAGCGTTTGTATTTAAATGGCTTTAGTATTATAACAAGAATACAATTCAGTCTGATTGCACAGGGCTAGTATTACTTTGGGTCCTTGTGTGATTTGTTGCAGATGTCCATGTCCTGCATTGTCCATTTCAATGAAAGTTTTGACCACATGTCATCTTCCACACACAAAGACTCCTGAAAAATCTAGTCAACTAACTGCACAGCATAGAGACGCAGCTCAAATCAGTACGTCGGTGCATTTACTTGGACCATAGAAAGTCATTATTCTGCCGCGATTAAAATCGGCACAAAAATAGGATACGATTTCAAATTTCACAAGGTCTATTGATAAAGATTGGTCTGTCAGAATAACGCTCGCCATTCTCTCATTGTTACAAGTCATTCTTATATCAAAGACGATGTTAATACAAAGACCAGACCTCACGCAGGGCTTGATTAGAGTATTTTTGTTCATCTTTCTTTTATGTGTGCATCTTGCGGTGCTTGCTTTAGAAGAACAGTACAGGAAATATGGAGACTAATGAGAAAGTCTGGTGCGCCTTAAAGTGGTGTTGTTGGTGTCTGGCAGGGAGAATTGATTGGGAATGCTTGTGATGAAGTTGGAGCACTCTCACAAGGCCGATCAGCAATCATCATTAATATGTGGCACAGCTAAATTAGACCCATACAAATTAAGTTGTGAAATTGCTTTTGTGGCATTATGTCAGGAGGCAGAATGAATGTGGACCAGTGTCTCTCCATTTTTTTTTTTTCCACTTCCCCCCTCCCTCTTGCTCGTTTTCTCTTTTGTGTCTCGCTCGCATTTCTATTGCACTGTGCTAAATTGTAAGAATCCATACTTAACAGGAGGTGCTGGGAGTAAACGCTGTCAGTCTTATCTTCAGGAGTGGCATCTGTGAAGGTTGTGTAAACTGGGATATTTATCTGCGCACAGTAAATAATGGCTTTGCTTGTAAATGTTGAGAGAGCCAGGTCCTTACCTTGACTGAATGTTCTATCACTGTGGCTTTTACAGCCATGAAAGTTGTCTGGCCATTAGAGATGCATAGCTTCAGATGCAACATACAGGTTGAAGATTAGTTTATGTTGGGTACATTCATTGTGTATATGTATATATATATATATATATATATATATATATATATATATATATATATATATATATATATATATATATATATATATATATATATATATATATATATATGATGCATTTTTACTGTACACACGTCATCTATCGCACGTCTGTCCGTCCTGGGAGAGGGATCCCTCCTCAGTTGCTCTCCCTGAGGTTTCGTCCATTTTTCCCCCTTTAATTTTGGGGTTTCTTTTAGGAAGTTTTTCTTTGTGCGGTGCGAGGGTCTAAGGACAGAGGGTGTCGTAACCTGTACAGTCTGTAAAGCACACTGAGACAAATGTATAATTTGTGATATTGGGCTGTATAAATAAATTTGATTTGATTTGTATACAACTGCAAAAACAAGCCATCACCCTGTGCACGCAATCCTTTATTCTCCGACCAGATTTAGCGTACCTCTGTTGGTTAATGGTGATATGGTCCATTGGACTGCAAATGACTTTTATTTTAATTATAACTTACTCTGCTGCTTATTTGTTTTTGTTGAATAATTGTTTTGTCTATAACATATCAGTAGAGGCTTGTTTTGGCCGACTTAGAGAGCATTGAATACCGTTGTATGGTATACCGAATACCATACAATTTGATAAAACGGAGAAAAGCAGCAAATACTTACATTGCATAAACTAAACACAAAGAATGTTCGACATGTTTGCTTGAGGATGACAACAATCGGTTGTCTAACTGCTTACCAGTTTATCTTCTCTCCGTTGACTAACAACATTGTCAACAGAGTCTAATACTGTAATGTTGTTGGTCAGTGTTAAGAGTATGGTGCTAGCTGCAGCAAGAGTCTCTAATTGTGATGCAATAGTACTGCAGTTGTGCCTGTTGGTATGTAGCCCTCAGATGACATGCATAACTTATCATCCCTGCAAAGTTCAGAAAATAATTTAGGTTCAAACCAGATTTATTTATTTATTCAATGGAATTATTGGTTTTTTTCGCACACAGCCTCTATAAAGATATTGTAGAGCCTTGAGAGGAGATAAGCACTGGACAACTGTCAATTCATCCCCTTTATTGTTGAATCCGCCAGAGAAAGATTTGTGTTTTGAGAGGCATTGCAGACTGAGCTGAAACCACTATGAAGGCGATGTTACAGTGAATCTATTCACAGAAAAATGAATAGGATGTTTTTTTTCTAAAGCCACTAGCATGTTAAGTAATTGTGCCATTGATGAAACATTCTGAACTATTCATTGGATTAATACCGTGTCTCAGTTGAAGTTGTTCTTTTCAGTTGAACCTGAGATAAAGTGACACGATGTGCACACAGGAGGAGCACATATTCATTATACATTATATTAAAAGGTTTTTATAAAATGAAAAAAACCACCTCGGCTGAATGTATTTTGTAATTAATACAGAGATGCCATGTCATTTCATCAGTAAACCACATGTAGGAAAAGTTAATTAATGTGAACAAATTTTAAAAAGATTTAACAAATATACATGAATTACAACAGTGTTGTAGTTTAAGGTGCCAAATAGGTGTTGATGAGATATTTATCTTGAAGATCTACACCTGCTGTCAACTTCAGTGTTGCCAGTGCACTACTGTTCTTGGTGAGGAGGAGGATGGCTGACATGACGGTAATGATGCAGGCAGTAGAACCATGATGATGTCTTCAGCTGTTATTAAATGGCTGTTTTTGAGCTACTGAAGTTGACAACGAACATCCAACGGGTTATAATGCATTTCACACCTGTCACACCTCATCAACACCCCAAGATATTCTTGCTATTGTGTGTGTGTGTGTGTGTGCGTGTGTGTTTCCCCCCCCCTGTGTACATCTGACTGATTTCCTCCCACTCCGTCTCCCTTTCACATGTCATGGTGCATAATTTGCACCATACATAGCTTCACTATGTAAATGGGAAAAAACTGTGGTGACAATTTCAATTTGACAGAAACCCTGTGTGCACATAATCAGCTGACACTGGTTCCTGATTGCTGTTGCCCTGATGTGCTGAGAAGCATGTCCAGATTGTCCCTCACTCATACTGACGGATCCCTGTGTAAATATCCGTGCTGCAGCCTACACTGCCACCTTGAGGCCGACTTACAGCTTTACTTTCTTTCTCCTCATGCATCCTGTTTAAAGTTGCACAGACAGGAACTTGCAAATTACGTATGGGCAGGAAGCTGCGCTTTTTATCTGTAACACATGTTTAGCACTACATCCAGCGGTTTGGTATTCTCCCTAGAATCTCTTGCAGTGTTGTGGAAGGAAAAATGTCCAGAATAACAATCTGCACTGAGACTCGATTTGACCCCACGCAAGCCTTCAGGAGTTTTTATTTTGAATGTCTGTATTATCTTGCACCCTTTAGTTTCCTTAAGTATAAATGCCTTCAAGTCAAGTCAGCAGCAGACAGTAATAATAGGCTTGTTAAAAGGCAACCTGCATTCTGCCCACACGCATAGACAGACACAATTACATGTGGTCAAGCAGTTTCCCCAACACAGTCTTTCAAAAGACAGTGAAAAAGTGACATTTGCTTGCGTTTCTTTTTTGCCTTACATGCTGCTTCTTTATCCTACTCGCCTCTACTTTCCCGTCTTACAGTGTGCAGCAGTGCCCCAGTGAGCATGAAGATCCAGCCTCTGAACCAGACTGCTTTGATGGTGACGTGGGTGCGCCCTCTGACCGTCTACCACCCACCCATCACCAGTTACATGGTCTCCTACAGCTGGGTGAAACGGGATGTTGCTGACGAAAAGACCTTCACCAAGACTGGGGACCAGAGCATGGTGTGTATTATTATTATTATTATTATTATTATTATTAGCTGCCACTAGCAACTGTTCATACCAGACCAAAACAATTTTTCCGAATTGTCTTCATGGGTGTGGTTTGAACGGCTCTGACTGATTAGCAGAGCCTCTGATGTATCTGGCAGGATCAGAGGGTGACTGGTCAGGGTGTGGAGGAGACAGGATGTGATGCACTCTGCATGGGGCTGTTGCTTGATATGAGGGCCCAGACTATCCTCTGTCACTTCCCTGCCTATGAGTAGACGTAGCACTGTAGCACACACTGACTGAAGTCTAACTAATACAAATGTAATGTGTTTAATCATGTTCCATGTTCGTCTGTAATGCAGGTCAGCACATTATAGGCTCAAAGATAACTTGTAGCAAAAAGTAAATCAACAATGTAAAGCAAATAATATAGATTTTTATTTGAACATTTTGAAAACTTTTTAATCCGTTCTGTTTCCAGACATTGAAAGGCAGCTCTTTGAACAAAAGCTGTCGTCTTTTAGCAACCGACGCAGGCAACTGTGCAAGTGTAGTTCTTCACATCTCAGTGTTTGTCAAGTTTTTTTTATGTATTCTGATCTCACAATTCTGCTTGTGTGCCTTAAACATTGAGTTAGCACTTCATTCCTTCCTGTATCTATCAAACTGCACATCCACTATCTCCACAGAAATGTATCCTCCCCTTGCAGGAGGTTACACCTACAGGGCTGTTCTTTTTCCACACTGCAGATTCTTTTCCCTGGTTACATATCCTTCTATTTGAGGAAAATCCAGCACCCAGCTGTGCATCTCCTTTAAAGCCTACTGACCCCCAGCTGTCTTGAAAGTCTACATGACTGCCTCTTTAGATATAAACAGTGCAGTGAACTCACCCACTGGTTCAGAGACTTGGGATCAGTTCCCTTGTGGCAGTACTACCTCCAGCACGCGTTCCAGTAAACACAGCAGTCATCGTCATGGGAAGCTGGTGAGGGATCATGCAATGTTGCTGCACTAGTGACTTTTACTGCTTGTTTGGAGCAGGATTAATATCTCAAAATATAACTAATTTAGCAGTCATAGACTGAAACTAAATAAAAACAATATACTTTAAGAAAGAATTAAACTAATATATAATATATCGGTATCGAAAAAAGGACTCAGCATAAATTCCAGTCACCTCTCGTGACGTTGAACTTCAGAAATGGAATGGATTTGAAAGAGTACTCGAGTTGATTCTCAAATCCAAAAATGTAAACATTGTGGCCATTTGTACACAGTCCTCCCACCACGCATCTGGTGTGTACAGTGGATATAAAAAGTCTGCACACCCTTATGAAATTGCAGGTTTTTGAAATGTAAAGACAGAAATAACAACAACATAAATGTCAGACTTGTTCCATTCCAACAAAAAGCCAGAAAGAAAAAATGATTAGGACATTTTTAAATAACCACAACACCCTGATTGCATAAGTCTGCACACCCTTTCATAATGGGAGCTCTAGTTGTGTTCAAAGTCATTTAATCACATTCAAAATCATGCCTGTAGGTAAATAGCATACACCTGCCATCAATGACAGTGATTCTGATTAAAAGCAGAGTAAAGTCAGCTGTTGCTGAAGTATTTGCTTGAATGTTTGTTGTTGCATCCTACTGGCAGAGCCATGGACCGCAAAGAGTTACCAAAGAAACTGCCAGATGTAATTATTGAAAAGTACAAATCAGGAGAGGGATATAAAAGAATATCGAAGGCATTGCATGTACCGTGGAGCACTGTCAAAACTATCATCAATAAGTGGAGAAGATGTGGCACCACAGAGACATTGCAAAGATCAGGACGACTCTCCAAAGTTGATGAGAGGACGAGGAGAAAACTTATCAGGGAGGCGACCAAGAGGCCCACGGCAACATTAAAGGAACTACAGGAATGTTTGGCAGGTACTGGTCCCTCCTTGCATGGGACCACCATCTCCCTTATTCTGCACATGTCTGAGGCGATGGGGTAGGGTGGCAAGACGGGAACCCTTTCTTTGAGTCACCCCAAACCATGTGGGAAGATGTGTTGTGGTCTGACGAGACAAAGGTTGAACTTTTTCAGCTTTAATTCTAAAAGCCAATACAGCTCATCGTCCAAGGAACAGCGTACCGCCTGTGAAGCGTGGTGGTGGTGGCATCATGCTTTGGGGCTGCTTCTCTTCAGCTGGGTCAGGGGATAATGAATATCAATATATTCTGTCACAAAGCCTGCTGTCCTCCATCAGAAAGCTGAAGATGAAGAGGAATTTCACATTCCAACATTATAATGACCCAAAGCACACGTCCAAGTCGACCAAGGCGTGGCTTCAGAAAAGGAAAGTCAAAGTCTTGGAATGTCCCAGTCAGAGCCCGGACCTCCATCCCATCGAAAACATGTGGAACGACCTAAAGAGAGCCGTACACAAGTCTCGATGTGCAAAGCTAATAGAGACTTAGACACAAAGACTTGCTGCTGTAATAAATGCAAAAGGTGCTTCCACAAAGTATTAGTTGGGTGGGGTGTACAGACTTATGCAATCGGGGTGTTGTGTTTTTTTTTTTTTAAATTAAAAAATGTCGTAATAATTTTATTTTTGATTTTTTTCTGGATTTTTGTTTGTTCTAAGATCACATTAAAGATGGAACAAGTTTGAAATGTACGTTGTTGTTATTTCTGTCTTTACGTTTCAAAAACCTGCAATTTCATAAGTGTGTGTAGACTCTTTATATCCACTGTATATGTAGCTACATGCTTCTGAGACATTATACCTGGACATTACAAAAACAAAAGAAAACTAAATATTTACAAACTGAAACACACTGAAAAGTAACTAAACTAAAATTAAATTCAAAACTAAACAAAAATCCCAAACTTGCTTTAATGCATAGAAACTAGCTAATGCACTAGCTATTAATAAAACCTTCCACATGTGTTTTGCTTGCTTCACTTGGATGTTAACCCTTCACTGTGCAGGATAATCTTTGTGCAGTTTGAGACTAAAAAGATGTTTTCACATTCTAGATGATTTTGTGAAATTGCAACTAGTTTGGAAGCAATTTCATGTCCAAAATATTACATAAACACTCAAACTGAGGACGGGGCATCTCAGTGAATCAGTCAGAGACACCTTGTGTTTAGCAATCACACGGAACAATATTTGCGTATTCATAACGTACATCCTGAGAGAGGAAGAGTAGATTTGTTTTACTCGCTGTGAACTATTTTGTGGGAAATAAACACATTTTAGAAACCAAATATTCGTAGTTTATCTTTTCTTCAACACGTTTGACCGGTGGAACCTGTTTGTCGACTTTATTTAACAATTATCCGACAGATTTTCAAAGAATGGATTAATATGAATGATTTGTTTGTTGTTGTTCCTATAATATATGTGTGTTGTGTTAAGAGCTTTGTACGTGTATGTTGTTGTTGTGAGTGTAGGAACGATTATTGTGTCCATGAAGTGCTACAGTGTATTAATACAGGAGATCAGTGGCTTTACTGCCGGTATTCTCTCCCTGCCGTCACCCTTTCTTATTTTGCACACTTCCATTTCCATCTCTGGAAACCTTTTTGTCTGAATAATGTTTCCAAACTACTAGCTCTCCAACACTAGAGGCAATGTTCTGAGGGCCATTTTAATATAAGTAAAGTCATCTGCAAAGTGCAAAACACAATTAAATTAGGCAGGAAATGAGGTTTTAAACTGCGTCGGACTGCCTAATACACTGTTGACGTTTGAAATGTATTTTCATCCATCCACACATTCAAACGTCATTTACAACATGTTTGCAAGTGTTCTTAAATCCGTACGTACGTGCGTCTTTTCCCTTGCAGAAAGCCGTCATCACTAATGTGTCCCCTGACGTCCTGTACCTGTTCAGAGTGCAGGCGGTGTGTCAGCATGACCTGCGCAGCGATTTCAGTCAAACGCTGCTGTTCAGAGGTACGTGGCCAAAACCCTCCAGCGATCAAGTCATGATGTATTCTTAAATAAGAAACAAATGAAATGGTTATTCTAAATGCTTGCTTTCTCTTTTGTTTCTCAGCTAATACCACAAGAATATTTGAAGGGTCTCGTATTGTGAAGACGGGCATGGTGAGTTGACCAGAAGATGGCAGTGCACATTTAGTTTTGTATGTTAGTAACATTCATGTGGTTCTGTTGGATAATCTCTTTCCCTCTGCCTGTCTCCGTCAGCCCACAATTTCTCCAGCGTCGTCGGCTGACATGGCTCCCATCAGCTCCGGTTCCTCCACTTGGACGTCCTCTGGCATCCACTTCTCCATTGTCTCCATGGCAACGGGGATGGGCCCCTCGTCTAGTGGCAGCCAGGCCACGGTGGCGTCGGTGGTGACGAGCACCTTGCTGGCAGGCCTGGGCGTAGGCGGAGGGGTCATCTCTTCTCTGCCCAGCTCTGTTTGGCCCACACAAGCGCCCCAAGCCACGCAGAATCCCACCCGTCCATCCGTCTCACCTGCAAAGTCCAGCACCGAGCAGGCGGCGCCCCAGGGCTCCGACGCAGACACCCAGTCTGAGGAGAAACAGGCTGCAAGTGAGGGTGAGGAGGAGGAGAAGGAGGGGGAGAGAGAAGGAGAGCAGGAGGAGGGAGAGGATGACAAGAAGAAAAAGAACAAGAATCCACCTGATAATGAGGAAAAGCAAGCGAACAGCACTGTGGCCAAAGAGCCTTTAATCCCCACCCCCGCATCCACAGCCAAAGAGAAAGGAGAAGGGCAACCTACAGCCAAAGGCACCACAGTACCCACAGTACCCACAGTACCCACAGTACCCACGAGCACCGGTGGCGATGAGTTGGTCAACGTAGAGAAGAATCCCACGGATGTAAATGAAGTCTCCACTCAGGAGCCTCGTAATGACACCGCGGAGATGCAGATTCCACAGAGCTCCACACTGACTCCAAAAATCAGTGATGGCAAGAGTCTCTGGCCTTTCTCCGTCCACACTGGTGAGCGAACCTCTCTCTCCCACACAGATATGAGACAGTAGTGTTTGATGTCCCCTCCCAAACAGACTCATCTCCTTTTGAATTCTCAGTAAAGCGCGTTCTCCTGTTGCCATCCTACAACGCAAGGCAGAATTCTGTAGTCGACTACAAACAGTTAGGGAGCCCAATGTAGGATAACAAATACATTGATTTAAGAAAGTGACTACAGCAGTTAACGTTTCAGTCAAAGACAAAGCTCCAGGCTTGTAGGCCTGAAGGCAGTCTGCCATAGGGGTTCTGCCTCCAGGAATCCCTTGAAGCCTATTTTGAAAGTGTTTGAGATTGTTGAAGATTTTTTTGCCTGATTTTTTTACCCTCCATAATGTTTTTATGTTGGTCTCGATAACATTGATTGAAAGCTTTAATCAGGATTCATGCTACACTTTTGGCCCAAAGTAAAGCCTGAAATGATTTTACTGCCCGGTTTTATCATGATCAGTGTTAAATGTTCTTCTTTTCTTCCCTGCTGTTGAAAGTGTCTCATTATGGGGTTATTGTATGTGTCTTACCGTGATAGAAAGGTGTATTCTTAACTAAGATCAATATTAAGCTCAGACCAGGCACAGGTTGACATTAGATGTATATATTGAATGAAGATTAAAGCCCCTCGGTGTAGAACTAGAACGTTTCTGACTCCCAGTGGTGGCATCAAAACAGACACTTTGGCAGACGGCACTGCATGCTATTACACCCCTCCCCTCGTGGATCAGACCTGGAGACACAGAATAAAAGGGCCCAAAAAGCAACACATCAACACCAAGATTATCTCATTTTACAAACAAAAACATTTCCCCCCTCACAATCATTTCAAACATGCTGTCATTTCATAAACCTCCCACACAAAGGCACAATGTGATGATGTAATTCAGTAGAATATATTTTAGGCATGTATTTATGCGCATACGTTTACATTCCAGACACGACTATCTTGTCCAATGTGACCCGAACCCCTCACCCGGGGATGGGCAGGATGGTGTGGATCGTCCCCTTGGTGGTGGTGTCTGCTCTCACTCTGCTCTGCCTCATCATGCTGCTGATTGTGATGATCTACTGGAGGTGAGTTCAATACGTCTCACCTCATTCCACATGGGACATTTTTTATCTAAAAAAAGTCAAATGGCCTTATACACAGAAATGCCTCCTCTTTATAAGGGTATCACTGATTTCTCCCTCGGGGGGTTGAAAATCTAGCTGCCCCTCACCCACACTGACCCCCCCCCCCCCCATAAATCTCACATTTCGGGTTAAGTGACACGCCTGCATACTTGTCTGGATTTTCCAGTCGGTCTGCTCCACATTTAGACGGCGTCTAGTTCGGAGTTGTGTCCGTGTTATGCACGTCTGTATGAGTGTGCATCAATTTCAAACAGTCTGGTAGAGAGACAGTACATTCATGCCTGCTTGTCGTACATCCGGCCCATCACCCACCTGGCTGAGGGTCAAGAGAGCTGAAGGTCCTGCAGAGCCAGGAAGGGGTCCCAGCTGTGTCTTCATCTGCTGGGCTAATTTCCAGCCACGCTATTGGAGCCTTCAGTAATTACACAGGCCAGGCCACTGGCACATGTGGCATGGTTAATGAGTTACAAATAGCACCATGGACCATTTCCTCGGCTGGTCCCATGCATAATCGCTGTCTGCTTCAAGTCGGGTAGGATTTTGTTTATTTTACAGCCTGAGATTTATTTTTGTTAATACTTGAAATGTGTTAGATGCATTTTATAAATTATTTTTACCAGGACAAAAAGTGTGAGATCGCTGCAGCAAATATTTATGGGACAACAACACCTTACTGTGGCATGTTGTGGAGTCATATAATATAAGAGCGAGATATAAATAACAGCCTGGTTATTGGCTCCATAGAAGTGATTTTAAAAATCCGATCCAGTCGGTAGATGGAAAGTCGCGTAGTGTAAACTCTCCATTACTGAGAGTCGTGGCATTTGATTAGAGGAGCGGGGCAAGTTTTGAGGTTAGAAATGGCCGTCACAGCTGTTGTTGTGACAACGCTGACAGTTCACAGACAATGCCTGCGTCCCCCTGGGGAAAAGACCAAGATGAAATCAACCCATTCGCACTCTCTTCCTTCTTCACGCTCTCGGCGTAATTCACAGATGTTTTAATCATGAGCAACATAATATCTCCATCTATTTCATTTCAGATGTTTATTTAAAATATATGTCATGAGTTGGACCATCTTTTGAAGTGTAATACCCTTCGTCTTATTTTTAGCTTGTTCATGTTGGCAGATAGTCTTAGGTTATGTCTACAATGTAATTAATTGCTGGGTTTACAGAACACATCTGGAAGCCTCTGAGGTGTTTGTTAAGAACTCACAGATGTTCAACTGAGACAAATAAAGGAAAATAAGAATTGCGTTTCAGCGATTCAGTGCTGCTGATGCCAGGGTTGAATGGGTTGCCTCTTTCCACTGGCATCAATTCAGAAAGTCTATTTAATCCCAGTTTGCATTTCCCTAATGCAAACTATTCTTCTGAGATCATGGGAGGGAATCAGGGAGGAGGTGTAGACTATGCTGGTTAGTTAGACGCACCACATCTGCACCCACAGGGAGCCATTGGATTGGGAGGCTGTGACGCAAGCCAGGGGGTAGCGGGCTCTCCTCCCTTTTTGTTTTTCACCCTCCCCTTTCAGTCTTTCTCTCTTTCTCTTTCTCTCTCTCTCTCTCTCTCTCTCTCTCTCTCTCTCTCTCTCTCTCTCTCCCTCTCTCTTTTTTATATCTTTTAAATACAGTTTATCATTTTTATCTTTCTCTCTTTGCTTTTCTATATCTCTCTCTTAAAGAATGACAAGCATCTGCTCTCTCCTCTGCATCAAGTACAGGTAGGATTAAACCTTGGACATGCTGGCACTGGGATGAAACATGGCTCTTTTCTTTGCATGTATTGGTATATAATGTGTGTGCATGTGGAGGAGGGGGTGGAGGCTGGAGAGGATGTGCAAGGTGTTCAGGACTTTAAACATGTCTCACTTGCACACAGTCTCGCTTTTTCAAGAGTTTTCTTAAAAGTGAGGAACTAGATTGTTTTAAATGTATTCTTTTTGTTAGATAACATCTCACTAACGTTAGAGTTGTTCTGCTCCATGCAGGAAGGACAATCTTTTTAATGTGGAACATTTTGGTCCAATGAATCTTTTTACAAACCTGTAATATCCCCATAACTAATAGATATATTCTCTTGAAACCACGGCTGCCTTCACTTTATCAGTCTGTGAACTTTGGACCCTGAAACTGTACAATTTGGGAGGAACGTTGGCTTTGGAACAGGAATTACCTATGGATAAGTAATGAATGTTAAAAGTTTCATCTGCTCTCGACAAAGAACTTTGTTTTTCACGAGAACATCTGTGCATTGAGCAGCAGCAGCAGCAGCTGCTGGCATCAATCCTGCACACTTTCTCCAGAAAACAACGCCTTAAGTTGAGTTTTGTTGTCCTCAAAGTGGAGTGGGATATCTTGAAAGTGCTGTGTGCTGCCCTGAAGAGAGAGTCTTGTGTTTGGATTAGTTGTCTTCAGTTTGAGTAGAGAGCTAAATCTGGCGCTGCACTGTGTGTCGCTGTCTGTTGTTTACCTGTTCCCTGTAGTCAGCTCAGACTGTGTTTCCAGGAGCCACTCGGCGTCAACGACTCTGTGTGCGATCAGCTGTGTCCCACTCACTCTGGGGTTTTCATTAGCACTTTCCTGCCGTTCCCGTGTCATTTTATTCAACTTCAACGCTGATGTTGACAGACCGGATCTGAGAACAATGGGATAACGACTCCCTTATAGACTTTGCTGTGGCATCTCAATGTTCTTCTCTCTGTGTCCCTGTAGGAGGTTTTTCCAGACAGCTCACTTCTATGTGGAGGAGAGCAGCTCTCCACGGGTGGTGGCCAATGAGAATATACCAATCATCCCGATACCAGGTAAGCCATATTTCATTGATTCTATAAGTATATGCAATATATGCGATGTTCAAATATCTATAATTATTTGTCAAAGTGTATTTATGACAGTTTGGTTGCAGTTTTGTAGATCGGTGATTCCCAACCAAGGGTACTTGTATTACAGGGTACTTGTGTGGTACTTGTGTAGCCCCGGGGGTAGTCAACTCAAGAAATTGGAAAGAAAATTCAAATTCAAATTGTGGAAGAAGAAAAAAAGAAAGATCCTCATATTAAGTCAACCATAATAGAAGCAGAACACAGTGTGTTTAAGAGTGCGCACTAGTTAGCAAGCAATGAAGCTGAAACCATTCGCTAAAAGCAAAATGATAAATAGAAAAAGATAAATGGCTAACATAGATACATACAACATAAAAGTATTGCAATAAACAGGCAAAATAATCAGCGTGAACTAATAAATAAACAGTCAGAATAGTTATGGATAAATGGTTGACATAAATGTTGAATAAAATAATGTTATTTCCCCTTACAAAAGGATTTAGAAATAAAGACATAACAAAGGAAACTATGTCTGCTGACACAGCCCCTATCCTCATTAACTGTGTTCTCTGTCACCTCTATCTCTACATTTGCACAGCTTCCGACCATTTGCATGTGAAATGACTCTGAGAGTGCCTCTGTAGGGATTGTGTGACTGGCTTTTTGTTGCCTTTTTAATGTCCCAGGCAGCAGCGCAGTGGCAGCTAGTCGATATCAGACTTTACTTTCACAGTTGCTTAAAGCTCGGGGACATTTCAAGGCTTTGATATAACCGTTAAAGAGCACAGTTGATGCCACTATTGACTTTACATTTATTAGGCTTTTCCCCCTTCATTATCCCTTTCTTTCTTGTTCCCCTTTTATTTCGATCTTCTCTTTTTCTTCTACTCTAACTATGGCAATGTTCTTACACTGCACACATTCAGCTTGACTGACCCCATGTACTTGATTGAAGTTGAAAATGTGCAAGAAAATTCAATTTATATAATTTAGAGGCTTTATCTCCATGGAAATGTAGACATGTAAATGTTTAAAGTGAAAAATGACAGCATGAGATTGCTGTTGAAAGCCTTTATATTGCACACAGTTCTGTGCAAGCATACATGTGAACATAACTAGGTACAGTTTTATATGCAGTCAAGAACAATCGGGCCTAATCAGCCTCACTTCACTTCAATGTACAGCTCTTAAAGCCACAGTTCACCCAGAACCATTCTGATGAACTGATTAGACTGATAAGTGACTCTTGAAAGTAATACAGGGGAGGACATTTTGATAAATGGAACAGATTAACAATCCAGAATTCACCTTTTACGCTGTAACCACTGAGGCAAGTAAGAGCCCTTAAAGCCCCAGCTGCGAGGGTGTATTAGTTAAGACATTTGCTATTATCATCAGCAATGACAGCTGGGTCCCCTGCACATTGTCCCAGTGTGATGGTGACCCGTTTTTATCAGAGATCCCTCATGTGTGATTTGGGGCTGATTTGACGGGACAGATGCTCCCGCCTATAAAATGCTCAAAATACCAAATCTAGATATTTGTGATAGATGAGTTCAGTCTGTTTAAATGGCACAACATTGACTTTTCTTTTCTGATCTTTTCTTTTCACATTTCATTTTTACATTTCCTGCCTGGTAGAATTACAGAAAAAAATATGAAGCGCATTGGTTTCCACATGTGTATTGCCAACACACTCACGCATATACACACATTCTCAGAGTATATGGTGGCTAGAAACAAACCCTAATAATGCACTACAAGCCACACTCACACACACACACACACACACACACACACACACACTCTCTCTGTCTCTCTCTCTCTCACTCTCACTCTCTCTCTCTCTCTCTCTCTCTCTCTCTCTCTCTCTCTCTCTCTCTCTCTCTCTCTCTCTCTCTCTCTCTCTCTCACACACACACACAGTAATGGGAACTTTGCTAACTGTTGTGTGTTTGTCCTGCAGACGACATGGAGGCCATCCCCGTTAAGCTGTTTATCAAACACATCATGGAGCTCTACAAGAACAACCTCCAAGGTTTTTCTGAGGAGTTTGAGGTACACTTTCAACACCACTTCACTAATGATTCTCTGTGAAGCCTTGCTGTGTAACTAATGTGGGTCGTACTTTGGAGTCGGGCTTATACGGGCCTGATACATTGTTGCCTTTTTTAGTTCTGCTCTGCTTCATGTTCACATTGACTTATTACGGACTAATGCAGAGGAATAACTCAATAATTGGACAGTCGCAGCCGTCATCCTGCATCATCAGCAGTATAGCAAGTTATGCAGCACTTTACTGCGACTTACTTGTGTATTTATGTTCTCTGGTGTTTCAAAGAGCTCGTAAAGAAACAACTGATGATGAGCGTCATGGATTTCACTCAATCTTTATTGGCTGGTTTGCATTCTTGACAGTTCACGATCAGAAGATTAATTTATTAGTACTTTTAGCTTTTGAATGATCTAAAATATAATCCGCTTTCCTAGAATCCAGTGGTTGTTGTGTTTTGTTTTCGCACCACCAACCACAGTCTGCTCGGAGGCAACCCGAGACTCCCCTCTCCGGGTGGCTGTTCGGTCCGCACCGAGTTCCAATAACAGATTTCACACCAGCCTTAACAAACGTAAAGTGAGATAGACGATGGACTTGTTCAGCACTCTTCAACTCCCCCTCGACTGTGCACGTGTTGTCTGCAAATTGGCCTGCGTCTGAACAGTGGTTAGAGATTATTTTGTGCGTGCGTTCGTACGCAGGGTTTTTGAGCAGATGGTTGAGAGAAGGATGACGAGAGACGGGGGTTAATTAGAGAAGGACTGTCTGCAGGTTGACTGGATGGGAACACATTCTCCGTGTAACCAGGTTAAGAAACGAGGCAAAAGCTTTGCCCCCAGAGGATTCCTCCTAATTGGGGTCATTTGATGTGAAGCTCGTGTGCATCATTTTCTAACGCATCACAATGAAGACGTGTTTGAAATGATTGTTGTATTTTAGGGGTGGGTGGGTGCAGTGTGGTGTAGAAGAGGAGATGAAGGCTGTCTCACTGGAGGCCTGGGTTCAAGCCCCGGTGGCAGTGAGCAGCTGCTCTTTTGAAGCGTCCTTGACCAAGACACTGAATTTCTGCCTGAGGTTCTGCTTTGCTGTTTATCCTCAGCGCCTCACTCATGGGG
Source organism: Cottoperca gobio (assembly GCF_900634415.1). Taxonomy (NCBI): domain Eukaryota; kingdom Metazoa; phylum Chordata; class Actinopteri; order Perciformes; family Bovichtidae; genus Cottoperca; species Cottoperca gobio. The sequence goes on from NC_041359.1 coordinate 15,602,740, forward strand.
GCTCATAAGTTTCCCTGTAAAGACAAATACATAAAAACTAAAAGGGATGAAGTTTTACTCGCAATGAAATGAAAAGCTGAAGTTTTCTATGAAAGCATTTAAACCGTTAACAGTTAAGAAGGTGAATGCCAATACATCTTCACTCCTTGTTTAATACCATCCATCTCTGTCGCTCCAGGAGGTCCAGCGCTCCACAGCAGACCTGAAAATCACTTCAGAACACTCCAATCATCCCGACAACAAGCACAAAAACAGATACATCAACATTGTGGCCTGTGAGTCGGCTGTAAAATCTCATTGAGACGTCTACTGCTGCACAATCCAATGATGTTTTTTCTAAGATGTTTTCATCCTTTTATTAATCCACAACCTAGATGACCACAACAGGGTGAAATTACGAGCTCTGGCGGGGAAAGATGCCAAACATTCGGATTACATCAATGCCAACTACGTGGATGTGAGTTTTACCGACTGCGTGACCAGCAGGTCCCGGTTAGATGTTCTTTGTTGTGTTCGAAAGGTTGTAAAGTCACCTGCATGATCCTGTGTGTGTGTGAGCTAAATGTTGACTTCTTGATTTAAAATATTGATTTAAGTATCAAATTCATAACACCGACAGACAAAGCAATAAAAGAACTATTTTAAGAATATTGATTAATGTATAAATATTTACATTTTCTGTCAGCTAAAGGAGTGGATTTCATGACCTACCTGTGCCAGTAAACCACTCATATCAGCTATGATATAACTGGGTAATTTATCAAATATTGATGGCATCTTACCACTAAATATATCCCACCACTCTTTGTTCAGGGCTACAACCGGCCCAGAGCTTATATAGCAGCTCAGGGTCCTCTCAAGTCCACATTCGAGGACTTTTGGAGGATGGTTTGGGAGCAGAACACGGGAATCATCATCATGATCACCAACCTGGTGGAGAAAGGGAGAGTAGGTTTACTTTAATTTCATTTGCAGACGTCAAAATTCAAAACTAACCCCTTACTGTATTTCAGACTTTTTATATCATCCGTTGTGTCCTTCAGAGGAAATGTGACCAGTACTGGCCGACAGAGAACAGCGAGCAGTATGGAAACATTGTGGTGACGCTGAAAGGCACTAAAGTGCACGCCTGCTACACACTGCGGCGTTTCCTTATAAGGAACACTAAAGTTAAAAAGGTAACTAAAGGTCATACTCCTTTTAAATCTGTTAGGTTTGAATGAGATTTGACTTTTTAAATATGGATCAGGTTGCAGCAGCTGTTTGCTAATCTGTTACTTCTTTAGCTGCATTTAAACTAGTGGTTTTCTAAATTGGGTTGCACCATTAATATGTAAGGAATGTCTTAGCTACAGGCTGCAGCATAACATTTTTAGGGCTTAAGCGATGTATTAAACTTCCATGATTTGTTTTATTAATATATAAATACGTGGAGAAATATGTGTTCAGACTTAGTGGCATAACTTTAAAATCTTTGACCTTACTCCGTTCATTTAGCTACACAACAGTTTCATATGTACAGTTACAACATTTAAAAACATTCAGTCACATCTGAGTTTGAATGTTGCGGCCCCTTTGTGTTTTTAACGTCCACTCAGCCGAGATATACTGTAGCACTGTGTTCGCTACGTCTGTACTATGTCCTCCACGTACCGTGAGAGAAGAGTCTGCATTGTATTCTCAGCAGGGTCACACGTCTGCTCTCATGTTCTAGGGTCAGAAGGGGAACCCAAAAGGGAAGCTAAATGAGCGCATCGTGGTGCAGTATCACTACACTCAGTGGCCTGACATGGGAGTACCAGAGTACACCCTCCCTGTCCTCACCTTCATCAACCGCTCATCAGCGGCTCGCGCTGCAGACATGGGCCCTGTCCTGGTGCACTGCAGGTACGGTACTTACTGTAGTGCTGAGCTTTTGGCCTAAATGAGTGTCACTTATGAGTGCTAAAGTCTCATCTTTGCTGACTGGGTTAACAGCTCCCTCTATGGGCCTGCCATTATGCTCATATTGCTTTGTGCTCTGCTTCTCAGTGCTGGGGTCGGGCGCACGGGAACATACATCGTCATTGACAGCATGCTACAGCAGATCAAGGACAAAAGCACAGTCAGCGTCCTGGATTTTCTCAAACATATCCGCACACAACGCAACTACCTAGTTCAGACTGAGGTAAGAAACCTGAAATCATCCCGTATGTTGTGAAACTGGATTACATTAAAAAGGTCATCTATGATTAAAGATGGACGGGGAGTTATTAAAGCGTTTCAGTTTGGTACTCTCGGCTCAGGTTAAGGTCACACTTTTCAAACTACTGTACACTCAACACTACTTTAACACCATACAGACTAATGTTCACACTGGCTGACAGACGGGCTCTGTTTCCCTTTCACTAACTTTAACATTAAAGTAACGCTTACACATTAATGCATCCAGAATTATTATTCAATACTATAATATATATGATTCTGAGTATTTACTTTTGGCACTTTAAATATATATTATGTATATATTGATCCATCTGAATAAGTTAACATCTAAGCACATAACTTCCTGTGACCTGTGAGAAACAGCTGGAGTTAAAAAAGCATCGCTACAATAACAAGCTGATTGAAATGATAGCAAGCTGAGTTTTAAAAATGTGTTGGATCTTTCCACGTGGTTATAATATTTTTTTCTATTTGTGTCTGTATTTATTCATTTCACACTTTTGGTCTGAATACTCTCCGTCTCCCCTCAGGAGCAGTATGTTTTCATCCACGACGCTCTGATGGAGGCCATCATGAGCAGAGAGACAGAGGTGCCTGCCTGGCAGCTGCACAGTTATGTCAACAGCATCCTCACGCCCAACTCGACAGGCCGCACGCTGCTGGAGAAGCAGTTCAGGGTGAGTAAAGCTTTCTGGGAGTCTGACGGGTCCGTTTAGACGAGCTGTCACCGTCTGCGGTGGCGCGGCCAGCTGAAATCAAGGCGGTCGTTGGATCAGAAGCTTGATAGCATCATGCACGGTGGCTTTTCCAGCTCTAGGCAGGAATAGATTGAGAGTGTCTCTGATGTTGGCTCCTGCTGTCTTATGCAAAGCTTGATGAATGTTTCATCAAGCTCCTGCTCAGTCAACATCAGGAGAGGGAGACTAATTGCTGGCACATAAAGTCTCTTCCTCCCGGGCTTCACGTGCACATTATTACTGTGAAAGAATTGATGTTAATCTTGGGTGTAAAACAAACATTGTGTTTATTTTTCATGATTTATTTTTATGTGACTCTCTGGACTTAAATCTGCTTTTCTGATGTTATGCTCTTTGCTTTCTGTCTCACCAGCTGTTGACTCAGTGCAACGCGCGCTTTGTGGAGTGCTTTAGTGCCCACAAAGACTGCAACAAGGAGAAGAACCGCAATTCCTCAGTGGTTCCTTGTGAGTATCTTATCTGTCTTACCACAGCACACTTGCAATGGAGCTTTGGAGAACCGGGGGTCATGTCGAACACGTAAAGCCGCTGGAGTGTGCACCCAGGGGTGTCCAGAGGGCTGGTTAAAGTGGGTTTAAATAGAAAGTCAGAGGGGTTGCAGCAGAATTTGAATTCGGACCGTATTTAAAGCGTTTCCTATCAATAAAATCTGCTCTGCCGGTTACTTTTCCTTCATTTGAGCATTTCCTGTAGTATTCTACAGCTTCCTATTTTCCAGTCCATAAATTATTAAAGACAATTCGTGTTCCAAAATTAGAATCTATTTCCATAATCCTATAAATTAATCTTTCTATGCGTTCTCCGCACCCTGGCAGGGAGAAAGACGTCCTTGTTGCTATAGCAACAGTGAGGACTGGTAATGAATGTGTGCATTATCAGCCAGTGCGAGCGATACAGCCGCCTCTGATTTAAAGTGTGTTTTTTTTCTTCCCCCCCCCCCCCCCCCCCCCTCTCTCTCTTCAGCGGAGCGAGCAAGGGTCGGACTCACCACTCTGCCTGGAATGAAAGGAACAGATTACATTAATGCGTCCTACGTAATGGTACAGTGATAGCCTGGCTTCTTCATCATTGCTCACTGTGTGTTTGGAAGACGTTTATTGACAGATCTGACAGTTAGGATGACAATTTCTTAGGAAATGATCAGCAGTCTGTCAACTTTCACAGTCATCCATCAGTATGAGTGCTCTGATCTTCAGAAAGGCTAACGGCTCACATCTGTCACCTCAGGGTTACTTCAGGAGTAATGAGTTCATCGTTACCCAGCATCCTTTGCCCCACACCACCACAGACTTCTGGAGGATGATATGGGACCATAACGCTCAAATTATTGTCATGTTGCCTGACAACCAGGGCCTGGTGAGTTACCCTGCAACACAATAATGCTCTGCATGTTTTGTGTTATTTGCCCTTTAGATCTACATTGTCTAATTTAGAGCAAAACTGTAGTCTTTAGTCTACAAGCTGACGGAAAGCATAATGACAGCTAAACCAATAAAACAAAGAATTAGCGATAGAGTTTGATAAATAAAGACACTTGCGACGTATCTTGTTTGACTTGCAGGCTGAGGATGAATTTGTTTATTGGCCGAGTCGGGAGGAGGCCATGAACTGCATCTCCTTCACTGTCACACTCATCAGTAAGGACAGACTGTGCCTCTCCAATGAGGAGCAGATCATCATCCACGACTTCATCCTGGAGGCCACACAGGTAAGACCCTGGATCGCTGCTTAGTCGCACCGTACCGTACTTAGATTACTGTGACCGTTCTTGGGGTTTGATGACTTGATGTGCACAATCACAAACATAACTTCTGTCGCGCGTGTGTACGTCAAGTGACAGTCCTCTCCTGTGTGTGTGACAGGACGACTACGTTCTGGAGGTGAGACATTTTCAGTGCCCTAAATGGCCCAACCCCGACGCTCCTCTCAGCAGCACCTTCGAGCTCATCAGCGTCATCAAGGAGGAGGCCATGTCTCGGGATGGCCCCACCATCGTGCACGATGAGTAAGTTTAGTGTTGTCCTCTGTCAGCACAGTGTACTTGATCTGGATCACGTTGACCCCAGGACACATCTGGATCTGTATTGTAAGGGTTCACGTAATCCTGAGATGTTTAATTACCTCTGATTTGTCTTCTTTAAACTGTAGCGTCTGCACTAGTAGAATTGAAAACAAGCCACTAAATGTGGAGTGCTATCCATGGCTTGGGGTTTAAGTGTCCTCCAGTGTAAGATAACGCTGAGAATCTACAAGATAAACAAAAGGGCCATTCTAAAGTCTCTCAGTAACCAGGCAACCATAACAACTCCCACAAATGTCTTTCCGACAGACCTCTGTGCCTCCAGCACCTCAGCTGCTGTTAGTGAAAACATCAGCTAATTGAATAGTTTCCATCAGTAGAAGGTCCTGATACTCAATCACACTTTATCCCTCATCTACCTGAAGCTGGAGCGGAAGTTCCACCAGCCTTCAGGCCACTCCAGTCTCCCCACCTATTTACGCCAGATGCTAATGTGATGGGATGCTAATTGCTAGCTCTCTGCAAGGGACTAACTGCAGACTTTGAAGTTGTTAACATGATATCCTCTGAAACCAACAAGTAACTGTTCTCACTGCAGGATATGAAAGGAAAAGGATACAATGTGTGAGGAGGTTATGAGTTACAAGAGAACAGCCCACATTGTCTTGTGATAGAGTTAGGACTAAGCATGTAGGAGGTGTCATGTAACATTGTTTTAGGACGACCTGAACAGGAAGACAGTTCAGACACACGGTTGTCCCACGGAGCTGATTTTGAACATTTTCCACACAGGTATGGAGCCGTGTCAGCGGGCATGCTCTGCGCCCTCACCACACTGTCCCAGCAGCTGGAGAACGAGGGGGTCGTCGACATCTATCAGGTGGCTAAGATGATCAACCTCATGAGGCCGGGAGTCTTCACTGATATAGTAAGTTCACTTTTTACGTAAAATACAAATTTGGAATTTGGGGTCGGCCTTTTCACAAGCGGAAACAACGGAACATAAACGTGTAAACGCCTGCGAACAGACCCCGTCAACAACTAGCTGCTCTTAACATAGTGGAGCTTTTAGCATCAGGGGTTGGTGGAGACCAAAGACAGCATATGAATCCTAATGTCGCTCTGTATCTGCTGGAAGTTTAAATTGTCAGCACGTTCACCATATCATCTTCATCAGGTGATAATATGTCAATGTTGAGTTTACAGCATGTGCTGCTGCCCCCTAGTGGCCAAAACATTCAATCAATGCTGCTTTAAGAAACGTTTAAGGTTGCATTGGTCAATTCCATGTCAGTAGAGAAACACAGTATATGCACAGCAACCTCCATCACTAGCTTACGCTGTTATGGATGATGTTAGCAAACACCCCCCCCCCCCCCTTTCATCCAGCAGACACAGAGCCACGTAAGCATCCATTTGGAGTCATTTCTTTGTCCAGCTGAAGGTTAGTCCATAATTGTGTGGGGCTAAAAGGCTCCAGAGAGCTGCAGAGATGGTTTCATCACATCCGTCATTTCATTCAAGTCTGTAGCAGAAATAGGGATTCATATAAATGCAGTTTTTAAAGAAATGTCCCGACCTGTCACAGTTCTGTTGCACATTACAAGATGTAATCTGTAATGTCACTTTACAGTACAGTTCATTGAGCTGACACTTGTGTCCTAAGCGACTTACAATAAGTGCAAACAATCATGAGGATACAACTCATACATTAGCTTGAAATAGGTGCAATCCTTTAAGTGCAGAACAATAGCTTCAAATAAGCCAAACTAAAGTGCAACATACGGAAACAATAGAATATGAATTCAACCATTAGCTACAAATATGTGCAGAATTTATTTTCTTATGTTAACCTGTTGTGTGTTTGTGTTCCTGTGCACAGGAGCAGTACCAGTACCTTTACAAAGCCATGCTCAGCCTGGTGGGTAACAGAGAGGGTGGCCTGAGCCCCATGCACATGGACACTAATGGGGTGGTGGTGATTGCAGACGAGTCGGACCCCGCAGAGAGCATGGAGTCGCTCGTCTGAGGCATTCTCACAGGCACTTAATTTGTAAAAACTTTTCTGAGGCCTTTTTTGCCAGACTATTGATTAAATGAATAACCTTATTACTTTTTATACTGATAAAAGTTTTTTGATATTTATGTTTTCGTCCTTTATTTCTCGTCTTAAATGTCCTGCTGAGCGTTTGCACTTGTTTTAAGTTGACGTGAGGGAAAAGCAGCTCTGTCCAGTTTGCACTATACTATCAGTGTTACTGCCTAAATCCAGTGAGCGAGGACGTTTCACAGTTACATCCTGGCATCCCGACACGACTGGGATCTTTGGACCGCATTGAGACCAACCTGAAGCATGAAGACCAGGATGAGTTAAAGCGATCCACTTCTAACAATGTCTCGAAAACAAAAACATCACAAAGTAGCCCAGCACGCATTACGTCACTTTGTCACCTCGATCAAACAAACTGTTCCGAGGCTCCGCTCCGCCTGGTTGAAGCTCTTTATCACATGTTAAGAGACTATTACCTGCTTAATATTCATATAATGTCCAAATATCTCACTGCTCTCTTGTATAATGTACTTATGGCTTATTTTGTTAAATTGTGTTACGACATCTAATGTGAACATGTATTGCTTTTTACACGGATTTATATTGTTATATTGTTTTGTAATATATATATATATATATATATATATATATATATATATATATTATATCCTTAATATCCAACCAATGTTTTTTTTGTGCTTTTGCCTATTTGTCCACTGGCCTCGGTGTAGATTCATGTTTTTTGAGATGAATAATCTACAAATCTTAATTTTGACCATCATTTATTCGCAGCTTCTCTAACCACAACTGTCAAAGCTCAACTGTTATCACTTGTAATGGGTATCCGTATTGACACAGTACAATGTCTACAAAAAGTATTCACCCCACGTAAACTTCCATGTTTTATTGTTTTAAGACATTAAATCACAGTGGATGTCGATCAATAGAAGAAACTACTTTAATGTTAAAGTGAAAACGAATGTCTACAAATCGATCTTAATACAAATAAAAAACAACTTTTCACCTTCTGGCAACATTTACGGCGAGTATGTGGATAGCTTAGCACAGCCGGACACGTTTGCAGTTTATCACGTTGCCCCCTCAAACTTAGTTTAATGAGGAAATAGCAAAATTTAAATTCCTGCCACTAATTCTGGACTGCATTGAGCTTCTGACTCGGCCACTGTGGGACTATAGCATTGTTCTTTTTAAAGACATTCCTGTGAAGCTTTTACTTGGGGGTCATTTGTTTAATTTAAAATAAAATCTTGCAGTTCTCTCACATAGAGAGGATCCTCCAGGATTTCTTAATATTTTACTGCGTTTATTCTGCTCTCTACCTTCTTGATCCTTGAAGTGGGCTCTTGCAGAGAAGTATCCTCAGCAGGCCTCGTGATGAGGATGGTATGTCCCTGCAGATGTGCCGTGTTTGGCTTACAAGAGAGCTCACTAATGCTCTTGCCCTTCTTTTCAACACACTTGATTTTGAAGATTTTTAGAGCTGTACCATACTCTTTCAATTTTTATAATCATATGTGGGATCTCCAGTGCCTTGGAAATGTTCTTATGTCCTTCCCCTGATTGGTACTTTTCAGTAAACACGCAGATTAGTTTGGAGTATTTGTTTTGTTTTTGTCTTGCAGTTTGTGCCAGGAAATGTACTAAATAGCGATGGGATCCAGGTAGACTTATAAATAACTTATCACAGCTTAATTACACACAGCAGAGCTCCATTCAGCTTGTAAAAAAAAAAGCAGTCAAAATGAAGGGATGAATATGTGTGTAATCGGATTTAATGTTTGTTTTCTTTATTTTATGTCTACTTAGTTACAGCTGTGAATCAATTAAGTATTTTTCTTTTGATCAGTGTAAAAAAAAAAAAAAAAAAAATGATATCCACTGTGATACAAAGTTGTAAATAAATAAAACATGAAAAGATCCAAAGGAGGTGAATACGTTCAAATAGACGCTGTTTGTAACCAAAGATGTGGTTTCGGTTTGCAACATGTAAGTGGTTTTGTGAGATCTATTTAGTCGACTTGCAGTGAAGGTTAACCGTGTCAGAGGTTAAGCATGTTTCTGTTGCAGCCTCAGGAACTCACCTTACAGTAAATAAACACCGTACAAGATTTTAAATTCAGACTGTAAAATATATTTTATTTGGGACGGTATTGTGTCGCCGCCCTATTTTGTGACTTATTAATTATAAGCCCTTTTCAACCCTGAACATTCCTCTCTCTTTATTGATTTATGTGTGTCCTTGTGCTCTATATATATATATATATATATATATATATATATATATTGACATCCACTTCTCTGACTAAGGGGAGATTGCTAAAATTCAGTGAAAAGTCTCCAACATTTGGAGAAAAGTCCAGATTGCTGATCACTTAGTTTTGCAACAAGTGAATGCCAATGTCCTTTCTGTTTGATATTTCTACGCTCGTTGTGTACTGTGGCTGCACACATTAACTTAAAAAAAAAAAAAAAATGTCTTTCACTTTAATGTAATCTTTGTGATCATAGAAGTTTATATTTTCATACAAATATTTGCTTTGGAGAGTGGCCCTGTAAAAGATTGTACCTGTTGTTGTGGGAAATGTGTTATCTAAATTTCAACAGAAAGAGCCCGACCTGCGCCTCTGAGGTCCAGGCGGATATTTAAACCAGATATTTCTTGATATTTGCTCAAAGGTCCAGGAATCCAGTGTGTAGGACCTCCGTGCATTTCCCCCCAGGTTGGTAGTGAAGTCTATTTTGTAACTTTAAATAATGAACTAAAGGGTTTCGTCCATCATATCACGTGTATATGATAGTATCATAGCCGTATATATTTCTATGATGCTGCCATATACGATATTATAGTGTAATAGTGTTATTTAATAGGTAAATTGTATTGCTATTCATGAAATAAAGTTTGGGTTTGGGTGTACAGCATCCTTGTATTACATGGAACCACTGATGGAGGCGTTTTCACTTAAACTGATAGCATGAAAAGCAGATGCGTAACTTTGTCATGGTGTCGCCCCCTGCTGCCGCTCTCACCACACAGCAGTGGTGGAGGAGGCTTTACTCTTGGAGAAGTGCTGTGAAAATACTCTACATAAAAGTCCTGCACGCAAAATGTTAACTTATGCACAGAAGTATCAGCAACAAAATACACTTAAATGATCAAAAGTACTTCAGTATTATTTTAGCATAATGCATAATGCTATATTATTCTTGAGGCATTAACGTGTCAGCAGCATGATCCAAGGGGGAGCTACTTTTGAATACTTTCATATACTAGTATTAACAAAATGCATATTATTAATTCATACATTTTAAAACCTCACAGGTTTTGTAGCCTATGAATAATTGTAATGTGTAGAGTAACACGGCACTTTAGATTTTAAATGAACGTAGTGAGTTTTTGTACCTTTAGTTTGCATTTCGGCAAATTGGCATCACAAAAAATATGCCGAATTAGCTATTAGCAGTTCCTGTTAGCAATGTGCCCATGGCTGTACTGACGGCTACCACTGGATCACTTTGTTACTGAGGAAAACTAAATGTGTTTCAAAGGGAGAATCATTTCCAATTATTATCTAAGATGCTTTAAGGCCGTTTATTTGCAATGAAAAGATATTCTCTAACTGTGTAGGTCCCAGTGAATCTAAATATATATATAATATATATATATATCATGTCTGTGTTGTTTTATAGAAGAAGTACCTGAGATACAGAAGCCTATTTGAGTAAATGACCGTAGTTACTTTTCCCCACTGCCAAACTAATGCCTAAAGTTCAGTGTGTCTATAGTTGTGTCTCCGGTGGACGTGCAGCTAGAAAACATGACAGCAGATGCACATGTACAGTAATTTTTATTTAGAGGCCACAGTTCTTGCATATTACAACTGTTGGCTTTCATAAGGCAAAAGCAAGAATGAATCCACCAGCTAATTCACACAGAAAACAGAAAGCGTTTGGGGAGGGTGGGAACCCACGGGCATGCAGCGATGGCTCAGAATGCAATGTACAGCATTTTGTATTTATATATATATTTATATAATATATACAAAACAACAGTGAGACCCAAACAAATGCCAAACATCTCATTCTACACAATTACAGAACAAAGACGGACCAACGTTTTTTTTTTCTTTTAATAAAAAAAATGATTTTTGCTCTTTTCTCTGTAAAAGTGCAACTCAATTAAAATAGAACCTGTTTCAAGGCCTTTTAATGTTGAAATAAAAATAGAATCTCCCAAGTTATCAAAATGGAGCTATGAGAATATTGCATCTCTAGAATACCCACTCGTTGAAGTTCATGATTCCTGTTGAACCGTGTCTAATTAGTAATTGAGATAAGATCACATAGCATTGTTGATGTTAATAACAGTGAGTAGACAATGATGTATCTGTAACAGCCGTAAACAAATACAGAGGTTTATTTTCAGTTTGAAGCAGTTGGCATTCACTTAAAAACAGACAAGACAAAGAAAAGGGTCCACACACTCATCATCACGACAATGTACCATTAATGAATGTAGAATACGACAAAGAAGCGCCATATAGGTTTGCATTGGACAGGGACACACCTATTAATCTCACTCAACATTGTCAAACAAATGGTTCTCCATATTGCTTAGTAACACATAGAAATGAATTTTCGAAACGAATGAAACGAAGATAGGTGCTATCTTTATCATGACACAGCTAAACTGCCAATCATGGTTATTTTTTAACATTTTTATTTTTATTTTCCTCAGTATAAGTACTATCTTTTATAGTTATTAGTTCCTTCATAGGCATTTCGAGCTGACAAAGAGGTCCTAGAGTGGCTATCTGAGTTGATACATGCATCGGTAACCAGGCTAAAGTCAAAAGTGTGAAAGGGGGTCGTGGGGGGGGTTCAGGGGCGAGGGTTGGGAGTGTCAGTGTACGGGCTCTAGTCGTCGTCTTCATCCTCCTCGTCGCTGTCCTTCATGGAGATGCCCTGCATGCCTCCTTCCCTCACTGAAGCAGTGGCCTCCTCCAAGATCAGCCTGTTGCGCACCGTGTCGTACATCTTACTGTTCAGGGTGGAGTCGAGGACACCTTGCAGGCGGAAGTCCCGGTACTTTTTCTACAGCAGGACAGAGATACATCAGCACAGCGTAGATGCAAAGAATTCTTGGGCGTTTTTAATTTTTTTATCAACCCTGGCAGGTGTTTCCTGCGCTACCTTTGTGATCCTGATGAGGATTTTTAGCTGGTAGACGTGGAGCTGCTGATCCATGCGTTCAGTGAGCCAGGTCCCCAGCAGGTTCATGGTGGCAGTGTACCATTGCTGAAACACATAAACACAACACTCTCCAGCAAAACACACACTCACACACATACTCAAGACATCATAACATAAAACTAACCTTTTACGACACACATAAAGAACAAGTAAACACGTACTGTATACGACAATAACATTAACTTTCAAGCAGCCTCGTGTGTGTATTCAAGCATCACTTCAATAAAACCTGTGAGCAGCTTCAATACATGTGAGGCTACGTTTCATTTCGCCCGTGTGTAAAGTGCATCCAGTTAGTTAGTGAGGATTAATGTCGAGGCTCTATCCCACTTCACAAGAGTTTCCTGCATTTCTTGAGTGAGAATCAGCAAACAATGCAAGTTAAAGCAATAAAGTCATATTCAAAGTAAACACATCTTACAATCTTATCAGCTAAACAGAATTGCAAGCTACAGTACAGTGCTTGTTCTAACAGTTTCTTTTAATCATGCATTTCTAATCTAAAGGTATAAAAACAAAATGTTCTTCTGTCCCTGAAAACCTGCTTTCAAAAAAGATGTCTCTCTAACTTTAAATATAAATGACTTAATACGCCAAGATCACAGGTTTGCTGGAAAGAACACCTCCTTAGGGGTTTTTTATGAAGAATCTAACAGTCAAGGACTGAGCTAAGTTGTGGGTGTTTTTACAGACAGAAGTAACTTGTTCTAGGTTTGGCAGAACATTGGAATAGCTTAGTATTTTGTGAAAGACACTTATTCACTTCCTTGCCGGGGGTTAAATGAAGAGATCAATACCTCTCTCATGGCTGTTAGCTGAGTATAAAGTATAAAGCTACAACCATCAGGCAGTTTGCTTATAAAGACCGGGAAAAACCTCGTCTGTTTAATTCGTACAAACTGGAAGGAGAAACTCCAGGAAGTGACTGCGCCTGGCCCAGAAATACTGTGGCACATAACTCCCAAATAAAACCTTGAATTATTGTTTTTATGCTTCAATTTTCTTTTCTTTTTCAAATGAAAGAAACAAGATGTAACTTTAGAGGTCCTGGTAGCCATATGTTGTTCCCATGGGACAGAGTCAGGCTAGCTGTGTTCTCCTGTTTCTAGTCCTAGTCTAGTTTTCAGGGCCTTTAAATGTATTGAACACAAACTTATCTATTTGCATGCGTTACTTATTCACTGAGATATTTAAGAATTACATGTGGAAATGTGTTCAATTACAATTTTATCTTGATGACAAATTAAATTATATCTACAAAAATAAATTGAGACTTTCTAGAATTTGGGCCTTCGTGTTTGTTTCAGTAAATGTTGCCAACACACACACACACACACACACACACACACACACACACACACACACACACCACGAGTGTGACATCCACACACAAACTGCATTTATTGCAGAAAGAGCGGAGAGGAGCAATTTTAGAGTAAATACTCAAAGCACTCATACAACTGCTACTTGAAAATAATGTATAAAACCGAGGCGAAGTCATAAAGCATTAACAGATGTATCTGTCTCAAACTGTAATTACCTTTTAATTACAAAATAATATTCTCTGAGTCAATTTTGAAGCTGCATGGCCCATTAATTATTGAAGGCAATTGCTTAGCCTTTATTTATAATGTATTCAAATAGATGTTGAGCTGCATTTAAATACCCTACACTGAATATAGAAAACTACTACTCTATGGGGAATTGAAATTATAGTTTTGACACAAGTTCATTAGCAAAAGAAAAATAGAATGAGAGTGAGTAAATGGTTAGCAGGCAGGGAGCAGCGGTGCTATTTTCTTGTACCTTGTATCTACTTTACTTTGAGTGGCAGTTTCCCAGACTGTTAAAAGTTAAAAGTGACAAGAGAACAGCACCCACTTCTAATAGAAACAGTTGTCACACCTCCAATTTCAAGAAAAATAAGTCAACTTTAAACATGTGAGTAGGCAGGAACGCAGAAAAAAAGGCTTCCTCGGCCCCAAAATAGAAGTGGGAGGATTTCATTATTTTTGGTTGTTGACTTTAGTTTTGAGCCGAGGTTTAGTTTTGAACAAGATTAGGTGAATGGTTGAAAGGTTTGAACTTGAGGCCGGATATGCAGATGCCTGTCCACTTCACAGTCGAGTTGAGCGTGCAGTGCATGCAGACCTCGCAGGTGGGTGGGTGGCACAGTACGTGCTAAGGAAAACTGCTCTATGTGCAAATGAGGCAGAACTCTGAGGAGGAGGGTCATGCTAGAAGATGTACACAGGAAGATTATTTGACTCTAAAATCATGCCAACCAACATAATGTGATAAAACAACGCAACGCAACACTAGAGATAAGTGCCACTTTTTGAATAGAGGAGGCAGCAGGAATGGTGTTAATCAGAAAAGAGGAGATAAAAAGGAAATTAATTAGTGAAAGAAAGAGAGATAAAGTAGAGCCTAAGCAACATCTAGGAACTGTTTTTCACATGCATGCAAATGGATGGATGGAAATGCATTCCAATGAAAGCAAAAAACATAGACATCCTTGAACTGAAGTATAGTTTAAAAAGCTAAAAACTGAAACATTCACAGCTTGTGAACTCTTCAGAGGAATTTAACATGACAGTGCTGAGTGGGATTTCGGAGCACTTTGGGGCCACACAGAGGACACGAGGGGGAAAACTCCACACCAGAAAAAACTGACACAGACGGAAACGGGGGAGCTAGTGTGAACCTCAAAGACAAAAGCAGACTCACTTCACAACAGTGTCACTCCTCACTCCAAAACACAAACAACAAACAGAACAAAAAAAAGGTATCTGGCACAAGACTCCTGCTTCTACGGCTAAAAACACACACATTTAAAACCAAATGGAGACTTCTGAGCATCTCTCAGACATAAAAAACTTCACATCACTTCCTCACAGAACTGAGAGTCTGTCAAACACACAAAGCCGTCGCACACCTGTAGAGACACAGGTCTGTACAAATACTTTCTGAATGACATGAAGCACACACATCACAGCATTATGTGTCTTTCGAATCACACATGGAGGACACATTACTGCCAATGTATCCCGTTAGGATTATGTTTTTGTAAGACAGTGCTCTCTTAACCCTCTAATACACTGGTTCCCAACCTTTTATAGTCCCGTCATGCCTACTCATAACCCCCCATAACACAGGATGTGTATTTCCATTATGTGTTCGCTGTTTTACTGGAGTAAATTATTATGAGTCCTGCAGGCTACAGCAGCACATTCTCCCAGAAGAGAAGCTGGAACTTGGTAATATTAAGGAAATTACATTTTTACACAAGGATTAATTGTTTATCAATTATCTTTTCTGTCAATTAATTAATTAATTAATTAATTAATTAATTAATCAGCTCTGAAAGATAGAACTTAGAGAAAAGTGAGACTTTGCCCGGTGTGTGTCGCTCCTTATTAACTAACAATGTAATGTAAGCGCCAGAGGACATTTTTTGTCTATGTTGTTAATTGCATTTGCCATTTTATGTGTGATACAGCCATATTTTCCGTAGTAAAAAAAACCAATTAGTATTATGATTGTTGTAATATTAATGAGGAAAGATATGTGTTCCTACATCAAGCGACTTCACACATTTATTATTCTCCTCTTTAATGAAACAGTCTGTTGTAGGTTACAGTTACACTAAAGTTAGTTTGGATGATACAAAGATTATACAAAGTAGCACGTTTAGTACGAGGTTACCGAGTTACAGCGTAGCACTTGGTGTTGGCTGTAAACTCAAACTGCTTCAACAGGATGCTCAAAGTATTTCAAGATGAAATTTGAAAAACAAACATTATTTTGTGTAGCGGAAAGATTCTTTCTTCTTATTTTCCTATCCTGTAAATCATCTCATGACCCTTAAGATTAATCTTGCAACCCCTTAGTGGGGTCTTAACCTCCCCCCCTCCCCAGGTTGGGAACCACTGCTCTAACAGACCAAGGGTATAAGACATGTCAGCCTCAAAGTTTGACATCATTGTGTCACTCCGGCCCATCCAGCAGTGCATCCTTCACCCAGCATTTTCAGTTCACAGAGAAACGTGCACGGGTGCTCCACTGTGGACTGAGACCAAGAGTGCTGAGTGTCATTTTTTCAGGAGGCTGACATGCTTTAGGTGGAAAGTATCTGAAAGCACAGTGGTTGAGCTAAAATAAAAATACGTGGCTGTGCTGGTACGTGATCACGATGGATAGTACGGTTCTTTCCAGAGAGCACTGCTTCAGATAATCCTTTTTGGAGGATGCTTTTATGGACTCTTTGTAAATAAAAGTTTCCTTTTGTTAATACACAAAGGCCCAAAAGCACTGTGGCAATGCACACCAGAATGCAGAGGGCAGCAGCTAAGGTTCAGAGAGAAGAGAGACAGAAAGAAAGAGAAAATTCAAGAGGGGTAGAGGATCAGAAAAGCCTCTTCTGCCAGGCTGAAATACATTTGCTGCTCTCAAAATGGGACTTATCCCTCTCTGCCCTGTTGTTTTGCCACATTTTGGAAGGCCCCTCCCTTTTTGTGAGGAGGAGACGGCATCTTACTTACATCAAATAACCTTTCTATATACACCTCCTCATTGACCTTATCACGAAGCATATCCTGAGAGTGGCGCACAAAGGTCACGTAGCCGTCAGCCACGTCCATCCCGGGCTTCTGTAAAACAGAAAGAGAACAGGGTCGAGGCTCAGGTAAGGAATAAGTAAACACTGGATGATGATTAAAACAAAAAGTAGCTCGTTCAGCTGAGCAGGTAAACACACACACGCTCACGAGCACACAGGGAGGTAGGGTGTTAATGCACTTACAGGTACATCCACATATTTAGAGGCTGCTTTCACCTGAAATCAGAACAAAATTGTCAAAACACGGGCTGAGAGAAGAACATTTGAATTACTATTAATACCTTTAGGGCTGGGTATCTTTTTAGATTGTTTAATACTAGTGCAGATATGACACCTGAGTTTTGAAAGTATACTACAGCAGTCTAAAATAGAAACAACAAATGAAGATGGGAACTGTCTGATCAAATAAAAAGTACAAAACAGTTTCAAATCTAAGGGAAACATTAAATTGCGATGTACTACAAAGTATTGAGGTCCGATAACCAGCCCTAAGTACTACTAATCCGCCCATTAAGGTCAATTCATCTCACCGTGAATGAGAGGAATGAAGAGAAGAGAGTGCCTTCATCGTATCTGGAAATCTTAGCCAACACGCCATCCAGAATGGCAGCAAACTGAGAAAGGAGAGAAAGAACAGGACTAAGTGTTACAGTGTTATCATGCTGATGTTGAACTGGAATAATGTTTGTAACCATGTTCACCATCTTTAGAGAAGCATTTTCTAATTAGCAATTAACACAAAAGTGCAGATGAGGCTGTTGGGAATGTCATTAGTCTTGCACAAACCAAAGTATTGGCGAAGTTGTAATTTTGACCTGATGATGACGCCAGATGAAAAGTGGGAATCATCGAAGTGATTACAACTCATCCTGAGAGGCGCTTGAATGTGCGTAATCAATTTCATGGAAGCTTTTCATGTAAAGTAAGAAGATTCATCATCTGGAAATCTTGAATATCTGTCCATGATTTAATGCCAAGTCCAGTAAATGTTGAGATATTTCACAGAATAAGAAATGTGGACCCGATGATGGCGCTAGAGCAACATTCAGGGGATCACCATCTTCATTAGGATTCATTCTCTGGCAATCATGACAGAATGTTATGGTAATCCTTTAAATAGTCGCAATCTCTACTCCAAACTTTTAATAATAAAAAATCTAATAATAATAATATACAGTCCCACCTTTGCAACCAGAAACTGGATCATGTCTTTCACACTTTCCTCGATTAGCTCGTCTATTTGGGTGTGGTACTGTTTCTGCAAAAGGGGAGAAGTTTTAACAAAAAAATCAATTCAACTGATCTTTTTCTTTTGCAAATATAAAACTAACTATAATATCTAATTGTCATTTAATAACATGCAGTCACCAGGTGAAGTTTTTACCTCTTGGCCCATCTCCATCGCGCACAATTTAGCCGATTGGTCCTTGGCGTCCACCATCACGTTGAACATGGTGCATAATGTTGGGGAAATGCGGAAATCTGTGGACTTGCTGCTCTTCGTCAGCTTGGACTCAAATGCCATCTTAGTGCTGCAATGCAAGTGAAATATTTAAATGCACTATAATATGAAATATTCACATCAGAGTTCATTATCAACATTTGGCTCCTCCAAGTATATTTTCTGTTTCTGTCAGTCTGTCTTCTTCTCATGTACGGACACACACACACGCACCGCTTGACGCAATTCTCGATCATGTTGCTCGACATGAGCTGAATGCGACTCTCGAGGTGTTTGGCAAACTCCTCCTCGGGCCAGTGCAGGTCCCTGATGAAAGTCTGGAGGGCGTCCAGCTTCCAGAAGAGATCCTCCGATGTCCCGGAGCCATTACTGCCATCGACCCAAAAACACACACACACACACACACACACACACACACACACACAGGTCAGAAGACAAAGGTCACCCTGCTGCAGAGAGGGGGTGGTGGGTTGGGGGTGTTGTGGCAGGTGCAGAGGAGGATGCTGTTCCTCCACACCTAAACACAGTCAAAATATACTCCGACCATACACTGACTGGTTGGTCCAAATGTCTGTTTCAATACAACTGTTTCTGGACAGTCAGTGTATGGGTGAAAAGGAGCGAGCAGGGTTTACTGTAACAATTCAATAACCATGCTGTAGAGTATGATTATTGACTGGGGTGTGAAGTGGCCACATGCAGGAAAAGTCACTGCAGATACAGCAGCTAATCACATTGTGTCAAGACAAAGGAGTAGGGAATGGAGAAGTGAGGGAGGGCATTTAAAAATGGCATGTATAGGTCTGTTTACGGGGGGAAAAACAAAATCACAGGCCCTCTCTCAACATACATGTCCCCAGGCTGGTGGGGCCCCTGGAAGAATTACTAAACAAACCATGCAGACCTTGTAGGGCATCCTGAGTAGAGCTCATTGGGAAAGTGTTGTAGGAAAGATGTGGAGTCTGAAGGGGAGCTGATAAAACGGAGAGGGAGCCGCTCAGCCTCTCCGCGCTATCGTCTCCAATCCCAGCCATTATCTTCCCTTCCAATCAGACTACTGGCAGGTGGTCAAGGTCAGAGATGAATCTAAGGCCATTTACGGTATACATTGCACTAAAAATCACTAAAGCAATTGTCTTTGGACAAGAACTCTGCAGAGATACAACTTTTGTAGAACGGATCTCTTGACTTGCAAATGTGTCCAAATAGCCTTGGACTTTTTTTTTTTTTTTTTTGGGGCCTGTATCTCCACACCTCAGCTCAACAGCATGCATGTTGAAACAAATGAGAGCTTTTCTCATTTTAGAAAGCAGAACCCCATCTACTCTAACACCTTTCAGAGCGCCCTTGGCATGAACATGGACACAATCATGGCGTATTCACACGAGATGAAACATGCTGACATTGTTCTTTAGATTCGGTGTAACATTGTATCTCCAGTTAGACCAGGTAGAGAATTGTAACTGTACATTTTAGAATTTGGGCGGAGGGCATCTTCATACCAAGGCAGTCTCTGTTTGCTTAATATTTCTAAAGTAGACTAGTTGAATACACACTCAGAGTCATATATAGCAGCCATCCATGACGGGGTAGAAAAGCTAGGCATTTGTGGAAGGTTAACTGATAGTCCTGCTACTGGCACTGGCAGATTTGGTACTTTGGGAATTTGGAGGTTCACATTTGGTAGATTCACATTGGGCAGATTACTTGTTAAACTCCTGCAGAAAAGACAGACAAAAAGAAAAAAAGAATCCATAACAGTGATGTGGGAGCTGCAGAAAGCCATGTAACACTCATCATAACAGTAACGTAAAATCTGAAATTAGGTGAAGACAGGAACGTACAGTTGCACACATAAACAAGACCGACAGTAATCGTCAACGATGCACATTATACGGAGAACTACAGAGTAAAAAGAGCTTAGGATGCACACATGTACTGTATTAAATGCAGTGAGAGAGAGAGAGAGAAGCAACTTAATAATACTAAAAAGAATAAACACAAATAAAAACCAAGAAAACACTTTACCTTAATAAATCTTAAGTACAATCTTTGCAATAAAAAATGTAAAAAGCAAAAGTGTGAAGGCCACAACAGTTAAATTATAACAGCAACTTAACCGCCTGGAGGCGTTTTGTTTCTTGCAACATGTCAAAGCACACATTATGAAGGTTAGTTCACAAAACAAAACAATGGAGACATTAGGTGTTGCCCTGACCCTAATGTGTCAGAGAAAAATCAGTGAGACACATACATTAGTCAAAGACTATTTTCAGAATAAATAAGACACTTCTTTCAGAGGATAAATACATTATTCAGCCCACTCTTGGCTCATTCTTTAAAAGTGAACCTACAGGAAGCCTGGGTGAACATTACAGCTGCTCCCCCAGATTTCTCAGGCTCCACGCAGTCAGTCTGTCATCTGAATATAAAAGCCTTGCATCTCCAACCATCCTACAGCCTAGATTTAAAGACGGAGGCTCCTTACTTTACAGGCTCCCAGGATTCTCGATCAAAGCCCTTGTGAATTGACTGTGCAATGGAGGACTCCATCAGATCCACATATCTAACCACAAGAGGAGCATAGAGATCCTGGAGGTGTTTGTGGAACTTTCCATTGCACAGATGATCTGTGTAAAAAAAGAAGAAGAAAGTGACAGAAAGACATTAGTGTCTTTTGTTTGAGTACAAAAATACATGAAGGGTCTAGGGAAGGGAAATGTGGGAGCTTACAGTCATTCCGGAGGAAGTCGTTGAGCAGTTGGAAGAGGGGGAAGCTGTCCCAGCTCTCAGGGGACTGGATCTCCAGAGCGGCATCCATGTCGGTGGCATAGAGGGCCAGGAAGTTTTCTGCATGCTCCACCATGAGGTCTGTCCACCATGCAAATGCCTGAAGACACAGCAGGAGTGAAAGCAAACAGGTGAACAAGAGCTCCGCTTAAAAGACGAGTTGACGCAAGGAAGAAAGACAAGTAGGGAACAACACATACGACTGGAGCTCATCGGTTCTTTAAAAGGAAACACCACTGGCTTTGTGTATGATCTACGCTTGTTAATGTGCGTCAAAGGGCTAGTTCAACATTTTGGGAAACATGCTTATTTGCTTTCTTGCCGAGAGTTAGGTAAGAAGATTGTTGTCTCTCTCATGTTTGTTCCAATACATATAAAGCTACAACCAGCAGTCGGTTAGCTTAGCTTAGCAGAATTTAGAATAAGGGGGAAACAGCTAGCCTGGCTCTGTCCATGAGTTTAAAAGAAAATCCCACATACCAGCACCTCTAGGGCTCATTAATTGACATGTTGTATGTGGTTTGTTCCATCTGTATAAAACCAAAGTGTAAAAATAACACATTGTTGTTTTATGGAGAGTTATGTGCTCAATATTTAACAAAAAAAGATATCACTTCTTAATTAGTGAGCTTTAGAGGTGAGGACAGAGCCTTGCTCCCAGTCTTTATGCAAAGCTAACAAGTTGCTGGCTATACTGTAGCTTAATATATAACTAATAGTTATAAAATGTAACTTTCAACAAGAAAGCAATAGTCTGCATTTCCATATGTGCCAAATTAGTCATTTAAGTATGCATTTTATGACATGTTCATGAATACTGAGTGCTGTATGTGGACTCCTTTCAAACATTCAACATGTATTCTTAGCGTGTGTGTGTGTGTGTGTGTGTGTGTGTGTGTGTGTGTGTGTGTGTTTGTGTGTGTGTGTGTGTGTGTGCGTGTGCGTGTGTGTGTTTTCTATCACATACTCTGAGATTGAATTCACTGCTCCTATTGATTAGGACTTAGGATTTGCTCAAATAAGTAAGTTTACACGTTTGCAAAAGAATCACACAGTGTTGTTGCATGTTCGTGCCTTGTTATATTCATGACAGCATCTGTAGATTAAAGGGAAAGGTGCTTTTCTCATGCAAATGTGGCGCTTCCTGCATGCTTTTCTCTCAAGCTAAGAGATCAGAGGGTCCACCATTCACATCACAAACCCATAGCGCGCTAGATGCGAATGTGACTCATGCACATCTTCGACTAGGCACACCAAAGACTGCAGCACACAGCATCTCTAGAGTGCGTCCGTTCCAATTAGTTAAGTAAGTCTCGGAGATTCAGCTGACCGTTTTCTAGCACGGTCAGGATTTCCTCACACTTTGACAGCAGGAGTACAGTAGTTGCTTTGCTGGCAGTCTTGGCTTGGCTTATTTGCGTATCATTCAGACTAACATGTTGCCCAATTCAATAACCAAAGCTCAAGCTTTCCAAATTATGCTGCATGCTTTACCTATTTATTTATTTTTATACTTTTTCTGTTATTTTCTCATTTGGCTTTACCACCACGTTGGCAGTCAAAACCTGACTTACCTTTCTACTTACCTGCCCGAGTCCCACAGTTTTAAAATGCTTAACAGTTCTAGTGCTAGAGAAACAGGCAGCAAACAAAGCTCTTCTCCATCACATTCAAGGAGAGATGCTCTTATTGCGAAGAGGGAATGATTACAGGGTTGTAAAAGTTTCCAACAGGTGAGGAAAGGGAAAACGCTCAAAGGTGGACGGGCAGAGTGGCCTCCAACCTTTGATCGAGGTTAAGGGACACATACAGGACCCTGAAAGCTCTAGAGCAGACCCAGTGTTCAGCCAGACAGCCAGACAGACTATAGTGCTGTAACAATGCAACCTTGTCAAGGGATCAATCTTGAGGGAGTGTACTGATGCTGAGGGGGGGGGGGGGGAGACGTGGCATCATCTACTGGACATGCACAAAGCATTATGGGAGTTTCTCATTCAACTTTACTACATACCTCTTTCCCCTGTTTGGACAGTCACCAATCATATGACAGTGAGAACACAGTAAGATGTACAGAACAATAAAGTATTTTGGAGGCATTTCTCCTAAAAGGTTTTTATTTAGTTTGTTTTTTAAACTAAGGATAGACAGCAGAGAAGGATGGAAGAGGAGAAGCTGGGGAAGTAATGCTTGAACGGACTGTGAAATTAATCTTTGGATGGAGAGGAAACAAATGTTTATGGTGGATCAAACTTCAAAAGGTTAACATGGAGCATACTTTGGGAAATTTACTGGTTCAGCATGCTTGGAGAGAAAGGAAACCTCTTTATGGCCCGATGAACATGCTTTATGATCACAATTATGTTGTGCAAGCTACAGTGCCTTTTTAATTTTTAAACATGTTTGCTCTCATTTCTAGGACTATAAACCCACCCATTGCTACAGTATCTCTGAGATCATTCTCTGCCTGCAAAGGTGCCTCTTGCCATAGTGGCGCACATGCCATACAGGGGGGTCGTGATGGGGACTGAAGAGGAAAAATAAATAAAAATACTGTACCGATTGATCTCCAGAACTTGTGACTGCCGCCTGTCAAGCATATTCAGAGAGATACAATAAATCTGCTTTATCTGTATGTTCTACGATCACATTGGATCACCTTCAGATCTAACGACACAACGATACATGCTCATCAATGCTTTCCTACCAGCTCAATTATACATCAATGTTTATATCAGCAAACAGGATGCAATAAATAAACTATTTAGTGGTGGAAACGCTACTTTATTCTACGCCACTACTTTGCAGAGGGAAATATTTTTTACTCCATTACATTTATCTGACCGCTACAGGTTCTTTTCAAATTAAGATTTTACAAACATAAAACATATGATAGGCTTATAAAATACAATGCATTGATGATATATATTAAACAAGTGCTTTCCAATTTCTTTTAAATTTAAAACTCAATTAAATTTCCCCTCTACAAAATTATCCAATATTTCACAAAAAAAGCTCAATAATAATAATAATAATAATAATAATAATAATAATAATAATAATAATAATAATAATAATAATAATAATAATAATAAATAATAATAATAAAATAATAATAATAATAGGGAATACAAATCTAATAATAATATTAACATTTGCTAATATACTTATTCTTACTATATAATGATACATCATTAGTTTTATGTGCAACAAGCACTTTTGCTTTTGATACTTCAATCATATTTAGCTGATAATACTTTAGTACTTTACTTTACTTTATACGTTATGGCCTTTAATGGTCTACTACTACATTGTTGTATAGGGGCTTTTATATTCATATTTTATATTCATGTATTATATATTAACATTTCAGTACTTCTTCCACCACCGGCTATTTTGTCTTCTAATTGTGCTAAAAGGAAAACTTAACAATATTAAGAGAACACGGGTTGTGAGTAACATGCATAATCCTGTGTCTCTGTTTACCTTCCTGCCTTCTGTTTATACTGGCATACCTTTCAAATATTACCATTTGTCAACGCTTTCACGGGCTTATGTAACATTGCAACACTGAGCTACGATCAGAGTGAAGAAGTGCACACATGATATCATTTTATGTCTAATTTATAGTCTCTGCTCAAACACACCGCTCTGATCCCATGTAGTCATGGTCTGTTGAGCACCAATTAGAGCTCTCCTAAATTAAATTCATCTTTGAAAGGCTTTTTTTCTTCTTCTTCTTAGTTACCCATAGATGAAAGCAGCTTTATTTATAGAAGGCTGATAATAAGACTAACTCCCTGCTAAGGGGCGGAGTGAGATAAGAGTGAGAGTAAAGAGGAACAGTGTTTTGAGGAGGAGAGGAGGAGAGGGTTCTCACTCACCTCCGCATGGTGTTCCTGGTTCTGCTGGAGGACCTCTATGACTAACTCCGCCAGGCGAATTGTTTCCTCCAGCTTTTTGGCAGGCGTGACTAAGCGGCCTACGTTCTCTGAGACAAAAGGATGAGGATGAGGGATGAGTGGTTAGTCAAGCACAGAGAAGGATTCCAGGGGGATTTTTATGACTATTCAGAAGATTTATTCCTGGCTATATCTTTGATCATTTAATAAAAGTATAAACACAGCGGTTACACTGTGATGTTTATCTAGCATACCCTCATAATAAGTAAAAATGTGTTCTCATTTATATGCATTTTGGGCTGCATGACATTAATAAAGCAATACAACTAATGTGTTTGTAGGATAATCAGACTTATGTTGGAAGAGTATCAGGCACAAGAACAGTGGCGTTGAGATGGAGGTGCAATGTGGCATCAAGAACATGCATATTGTGAAGCGGTACTGAATAAGCCATCTATATAAGGAGCTGTCGCATGGTTAAAAAAACAAACGCTCAATGAGAACACACTGTAAAAAATGATTCATTAATTCTGTTTAAAGTTTTCTTTACTTATTAACTTTAAGATTTCATGTCATAGTGACTCGAATCAAGCTTTTTAATTAGGTTTTACTTGTGTGGAGTAAAAAAACAATAATTTCATTAATATCTGTGCAGATTTGATTTTTAAACAAACAAATGTATTACATTTATAGCCTCTTTAAATAAAAAGTCATTTCCTAAATTATTTGACATGAATTTCCAAATTATAATAAATGTCTTTTTATATTCTTCTTTTTTAACAATATTATCCAAATTGCCTTTCTTGAAGCAGGTCATATATTTTGTGGTTTGAGACACTTATAAATGAACTATTATCTCATAAATGAATAACCTAGGAGCCAATCATTTGAATGAATGACTTCAGGTGTGTTTTAATGAATATCTTTACAGTGTGAAGGTGTTGGATAAGCCATCAACTAAAGTTTAGCACATTAAAAACTGCGTGACCCTGTTTCAAAATGTGCAAAAGCTCCAAATCGCTTGCTTGTACCTTTGCTGACAGAATGATCTGATAATACAGTTAAACATCATGAAATGGGATTATTCAGCAGTACGACTGTGTGGGATGATATGTGCATAATTTGAACATGGAACTGAATGGCTACACAAATCAAAAGCACATTTAAACGTAACTCTACATAAAACAGTAGTGGTCTTTACACTGGGGGTCTTTTGTTGCTTTCACTACTATTCTACTAAGTAGTAGCATGTTCTCAAATATTCCTCAGGTATTTCTACTCAAGCCAAATGGAAACACGTATCGATTTTTGGGTCTTGGATGTAAAGTAGATTAGAGAAACCCTAATCTGCCACTTTAGATTACGCTTTTCAATCGTCATGTAAAGTTTATCATCAGGGGAAATCTGAGATATCTAAAGAGCCGAGATAAAACTTGGGTCATTGTCTTTAGGGACATCATATCGACACTAATGGATGAATCACATGGATTTGCGTTACAGTAACTATATATTCAGTGGTCATAATGCTCTGTGAAAGTTGAGCACTGGGAGTGGATCTGATAAAACGCTTGTCTCGTGGTTTGGTCTAGAAGAAAAGCATAGCGGACCTTTGTGGCTTCATCAGCACCGCATTTCAATCAGAAGCTTTGTATGTAATACAGTATGTAATATATCGCTTATGTTCCAACACAGAACACCAATACCAATGTGTCTGACTACTGTGGAATATTAAAGGGCCAGTTCACCAAAATTACGAGAAACATAAGACACTCAAGCAAAACAACTTATTTTAAATGTATGGTTGGTGGTATTTAGCCATGCCAATAGTTTCGGGTGGTGACAAAAGTCTCAGTGGCTGAAACCAGCTGCAAATAGTATATATATAAAACTTTATTTTTCAACATGTTGAATGCACTCTTTGCTGTCACCTGAATTGGTTTATATTGACTTTCTGCTTTTGTTTTTATAAATTTGTACTATGTTTTATGCATTTTATTATGTTTTATGTAATGCCTGCTTACGTCTGTGTGTGCTACAAGACAAATTTCCCCTTCGGGTCAAAAAGGTTTTAGGCATTTGAAGTATATGTTGCACTAAAACCATAAATACCTGCATGACTATACACCACAAGCGTAGGATACATTTTTTGTTTGCTTTTTTATTTTTATTTTGGAATATTGTTAAATTGACCCTTTAAGAATGTAAAATGATGGCAAATTTGATTTAAATGTATGTTTATATACGAGTAATATATGCCCAATACAATCCCATTATCAAAAGTATGATATTTTGTGGAAATGTTTGCTAATATGTCTTCCAGTTGATAATGAGGGTTACATCCCTTTTTACTTTAACATTATTCAAATATGTGAATTATTCTTTTTTGTAAGAGATTGTATTACTCTACAATTCTTAGTGCAAAAAACGTTGGTTAAATGTATTTATCAGCCACATACAACCACCTAACTGAACATACACATAAGCTCAACTAAATGGAAAGAAAACTTCCAGAAGTCTTGAGCCACATCTGAAATGATATAAAGTAATACAATCTCCAAGTATTTACTTTATAAAAAAGAGATGCTTAAAACATGCCAAGACATTTGAGAACTTGAATGAGTGTGTATATTACAAGAGTGTATAATATACTGTATGGGAGATGTGCTACAGGCATAAAGTCTGTGGATACATGCATATGTTCTGTATCTATTCACAAAATGTGTGTGTGTGTGTGTGTGTGTGTGTGTGTGTGTGTGTGTGTGTGTGTGTGGAGTGTGGCTAAACCACAAGCTAAACATGGCTTCACCTGGATCCTTTTGATCCTTTTGACCTTTCTCAACTTCAGCGAGAAAAAGGGAGAGAAAAGATAAAAGAGGAGATGTTTAGAATTAGCACGGTTCTAGGGTTATTTTCACGTTACAGGGGGAGGGGGGGGGGAGCTCAGAGTTGTTATTCATCACCATGTGACCCTTTCAAGGAATCGGCTGGGGGACAATTTCAGCTCCAAGGAGTGAGGTTTCTAGGCAACAGACAAACTTCACAAACATAGAATAAAAAACAGACACACTGAAATATCAGCCTGTGGAAAATTGGAAATTAAAAAAAGTGATAAGATGTTTGTTAACAAACAGACAAAGCTCAGACTATTGTAAACAGGTAAGACACACACACAGCTGCCAGGATCATAGACAGGACACACTGAGTGACTTGATACACAAACAGGAGCTGTTAAATCCATACGCGCTACACCCTGTCCTGTCCTCCCCATACAATAGCTGTCGACCGATGCTTCTTCACTATCTTTGGTGTCACGGCGAAAGGAAATCCTACCTGTCCGGCACAGCACACCACTGACACATGATCAGACCAAATGACTGGAGGAGATAACAATGTAAGCAATGTAAAAATGCATTCAAGTCAAAGGAATGGGCATCCAACCAAAAGAAAGAAGCTTACAGACCAGACTGCTCATTCATGTCCATCACAAACAGATGGTACAAAAAGAAAAGGACCCCGACTGATTCATTGTGGTACCGCACAGATTGCTCGATTGGTGTGCTCCCCACTCATTCTCACAGACAAAAGGCACAGATAAAAACAAACAAGGCAGGAGCAACATATCTGAAGGAAGAGAAGAGGCAGAAGGGGGATGAGGTGACAGAGCGCGAATAGAGAGGAGAGAGACTGGGAAGAGGACGATGAAGGTACTCACGGATGGTTAAATCCATCACTTGAGACGCCAAGCAGAAGACAGGGTGCTCATACATTTCCCTCTTTTTTCCTATAAAAAAGGATCGGGGCATGCAAGAGGCTGGGGTCAGAGGTGGGAATGCTAAAGGTCAGAGGTTGATGGGAAGAGGGCTGTCCAGGTGAAAACGACATTCTGTTGGCCAGGAGGCAAAGTCAAATGTTTGCTGGTTTATTTTGAAACAGGCGCCTCACAAGGACAGTGGAAAGTATATTCACATAGCATGGCAAGATAGTAAGGTTTGAATCCTTAGTATCTTTAGCACCCTGGGGGATTTCTTTCAAGGCATAAACAACATCAGGCAATGCATTGGATGGGTATACTGGAAGAAAAGACACAGCACGAGAGAATAAGACATTATAAAATGTCTTGTCATTGATGTCATTTTTGGTATGTAATCCATGCCAATAAAGAAAGGCCATGTTGTTATGTCTCAAAGCACATGCAGGTGGCTGATGCTGGTTTGATGTTCAATCCCAGCATCCCTTTGATCCAAAGCCACATATCACATTGTCAGAGGTCAAATGAAGTGATAACTCTGGCAAAGCCCATGACTGTGGGGAGGAGGAAAGAAAACTGAGTAAAGAGCAGGGAGAGAGAGAAAGACAGTGGTCTTCAGCAAGGAGATAGAGGTGAAGGGAGAGCTGCTGGTATTTAAATGCAGGGGAGAAAAGGGGGCGGGCAGAGTCAGCAGGAGGAATCAGAGAGGTGAGAGCTACCGTAAGATAGTGGGAGAGGGGGAGTGAGCATCGACTGGGAGTCTGAGAGGACATTCAGTTAAGCTGAACTCACTGTCCAATCATCTAATGTCAGAGGCCGGGATACTACACAGCTTGAATAGTCAGGACACAATGAGAGATCAGCACATCAACAGATTTCAGGGCTTTGGATTTGAATGCATTTTTACTCACACACCTCTACACAAAAGCCAACTTGACCTACAGAACAGCACAGAGCTAAAGCAGGCCTGAAACAAAGGAGAGAGTTATTGGACTGAGACAGAAAGTGACCGACAAACTGTCACAAATAATTTGGGATGCCACAAATCATTTGGGATATGGACACAAATATACCATATACCAAGTGAATTCACCATGTGCAAATAAATTAATAACAGTGACAAGTACAATTTCCAACTGGAGTAAACAAAGGGAACGCCTGGGAACAAAAATGTACTCCATTGTTAAAACAAATCAATTAAAAAGCATCTTTTGCTCTTTTAGTCCACACACAACCACTGGCTGAGCATTTCAATCTGAAACCACACATGGTTAAATGACTGCATCACACACATTCTTAATAACCATTATGATTGTAAATCATCCACACATTCACTCATTCACTCAGTCCTTATGCCATTATGTGATGTTGGGCTGTTTTTGTGTTTTTCTGGTTACCTTCAATTTTAGCATATTCTTGAATCCGCTCGTAGTTGAGCTGAGCGGCCTGCTCCAAACATTTGCGGATCACTCCTTTAACTTCTTCTGGTGGAACTGGTGTCACAATGTCCTTCATCAGGACCTACGTGCCACATTAAAGAGAAGTTATCTATGTATTTTTCATTACAACACATTTGTTGTGTCTTGGGTGGTGTATTAAATGCTTATACAAATTATATTTACTCTCTCCAGCAAAGATAACGTGGCCTTCAGTGCTCCCTCTGGACGACCGAAGGGGAAACAATATCTACAAGGGAAGGTGTATACAGAAAATGTAATATAACGGTGGGAAAATTTAGATAAGCTTAATGTTTTGTGTCTTTTATGGTTATGTGCTGTCAGTGAGTCGGCAATCACCTGAAATTTACAATCTGGTTTTCCAATATCACACGCAACCGCTCCTTGATGTCTTCAAAGCGCTCCTTCTCGTCCACTTTCACTGTGGTCAGCCCGTCTGGCCTATGAGGATCACACCCACACACTTTAACCCAGCTGAAACTCTGCAGAGGTTCAAGTTATGCAACCATCTGACAGGAGCAATAATTCAAATGCTGGAGAAAAGCTTCAAACTCCTAAGGAACTGAATGCAAATTATGTAAGATTTGTTTCTTGAGTTCACTTTGTGTTACACATACAAATACATTACAATGTCTCACCTTTTCAGCCCTTGAAAGGGCGGTATTTTGGAATCCTTTCTCTGTCTAAACTTGAATATGCGTGCTTGTTTAGAGACAGTTCGAAGATCTGGGCTTTGGGAGCTCTTTGGTGACATTTGGACCTCATAGCCTAGCGGCCCCCAGTAATTGCTGCCCTCTCTGACTTTAACGCACGCATAGGAGGATGAATAATATGGACAGTAAGAGACTATGGTAACAAAGGACAGAGAGAAAACAAAACAAAGAAAAAAGGTAGAAAACAAGGAAATATGTGGAGGGATACAACTGATTAACAAAATAACATGTAACACAAAAAGCTGCAAAAATGTAACATAACATAACATAAACATAAAGAAACATAAATATGGCAAAATAACATAGATGGAAGACAAAAAAGTGGCTAGGAATGGCCCACCTACTCTGTATATACAATCAGATTGCCTTTAAGGAGTACAATTTATATTATGATCTCAATGTGCTTTCAAATCCTGTTCAGCAATGTCACTTACAAAGCTCAACATTTAAAGAAAGGGATAAGAGCACACCTGTTCCCATGGACATGGGAGGCACAAAAAGCGAAGCTGTAGTGAAGAAGAGTGGGGTCAATAATAGCCCCACTTTCTGCTCTTTCCAGTAGATCACGCAGGTAACACAGATGTCTGTGACAACCTCGAACTCCGTTCCTGGCACAGTACTCATCCAAGACAAACACCTGGCCTGGACTAAACCATCCCTGCACAACGCAAACACAGATGGACTTTCATTACTGCGTATCAGCTAACAGAAACAACCCATTGCCATAAATATATATTATGCGGTGACGTTATAACGGGCGGAGAGTCACTCACCAAGCAGCAGAAGGTGTCATTGAGCCTGTGGTCCAACGTGAGCCGCTGCACCATCTCAAAAAGCGAAGCGTGGTCAAAGCTACAGGGGTTAGCGGAGATAAACTCATCCATGCCATGTTTCTGAGCTCTGTCAGCATCTATCCAGCCAACGGCACAGGGGAGAGAACACGGTTCAGAGGAGAAGACATCAGTGAGAAACAGGCAAAGAGTAAGTATTTGTCACAACACAGAAACAACAGGGATTGTTGATTTCTACTTCTAAGGGCAAATTATAAACACTTACAGCTTACATTGTCAACTTGCATTGTGTCAGACAGCGTAAAGAGATTTAATGTATTGGTGGATGAGATTCTATTGATCTGAAGCTAAGCTCAGAGGCACGGGTGCTTCTATTGTATGTGCATGCATGCATATTTGTATGTCACATTCCCTGATGTTTTGAATGGGAAATACTTTTTTAAAGATCCAAAACATGTTTGAAAAAGTTCTGTTTGGATATTAGATGCATTCGTCTTAATGTATTCAATAGATTCTGCCATTCTCGATTGTTGTATGTCACTCAGGTCCTGACAAATATTGGGATGTGTGCTAATAAAAAAGACAGAAATATGGCAAAAGAATAATTCATCCGAACACACTGTAGAGATACAGTATAAAGTGTTAATTTAAAGAAAGATGTTGTAAAATTCGACTGGAGATTTGCTGATCTACGGATCCTCGGAAGTCATATCCTTTCAGAATGTTTTTGTTTGTCTTGTTTCATAACTTTTGCCATCAAGACTTTCAGACTTTAAAAAAACTAAATTGATCTGTGAAATTCAATGAAGAAAGAACATTAGTAAACATCAAATTGTGTAAAAAATGTAATGAATCTATGATGAAACTTATTAAACATGGTTGATGAAAGAACATGGAGGAAAACCTTCTTTCTCTAAACACAAAATCTAACATCTACTAACTAAACTAACCGTCATTTCCTGTGCTCTGTAAATAATATCTGTCAGAGACTAAATGTTGGGGACGAGGATGATTCTAAATAGATAAGAGATGCAGTCACGTCCTCGGTGTGAGTGACAGGTGTCATGTCCATGAGACACTGACGTGAGTGATGATGATTTGGGAGTGTGGGTGGGAAGGGGAGGCCTGATCTTGGCTGGGCAGAGCAGGGGCGACGTATAGAGCAGAACTGACATCTGTCAACCTCCAGGTCAGTGAGAGGGAAGGGGAAAGAGTGTAATACGGGTGCTAAACATTCTGAAAATGTGCTATAAGAAGAAAAAAAAGAACCTACAGAGGGTTAAACTTCAGGATATTAGCATGTTTTTTGTTTTTTTTACTCCAATCTGAGAAGGAAAACCTGTGAGACAACAAGTAAAATGTGGATGATGGTAATAACAGATTGTTTGAGGAAGAGGGACAGGACAGGTAAAGTAAGTCATAATGAAAAAAAGAGTAGGACAGTTAACATGTGAGGGCCTGAAACACCGAGAGAAGACAGTAAATGGCAATAGAGGTGAACCCAGTGCTGGATGAGGAGACAGTGGCAATGATGATGAAAGAGGATTTGGTGGCGTAAAACAACTTTTTAATGGGACAATAAGACAGTGGTCGGACAAGTGCTCGATGAAAGTGATGACCACAAGAGGAAGATTCACTCGAGTTACATCCAAAGAGTAAAGAGAAGGTGCCTGGGGTTGGGCTATGACAGACAGTGAGTGGGCTGTATCTCCTTTGGTTGGATTAAATGAGGAAATGGAGTGTAAATCCAGAATACACTCAATACTACAGTAACATTATCATAACTTACAATAATGATAATGACTTCAACCATAAATAAAATGACCAAATGCCCAATGTGAATAGGCAGGTATTTTTGCATACATATATAAAATTATCACATGCTGGAGAACAGAGTGACCTTTCATTGAGCTTTTAAATGTCATGCACATCTGCAGACCCATTTTCAAATTTGCATTTTAATCTTTTTGTTTGGCATTCCTTTTTTTTTTCTTTTTTCTACGCATTTGCAAGTTGACAATACTTGAATATGTTGCAGTGTATTCATGATCTCTACAGAGCAAACTACCAGGCATACCACTACCGGAGAACTCTAATAGGGTAGCAATACAATTTGGTGCAAGTACATGGGTAAATAGCATGAAGCCGAAAGAGGCAAAACTGTATCATTCTCTGGGAGATGGGGGAAATGAATGAAAACTCCTGTATTTGTACAAAAGTATGGACACATGACACAGGTGTTCTCCTATTCAGGCAAACAAAGGGCAGTCAAAATAAATCAAAATGAGGTTTCTCCTTTCTGGAGGTTTAACACTGGTCTAGCTTCTATCTACAGGCCCATCTACTGGAGGAGGGGGAGAGAGGGGGGGGGGGGGTCCGGAGTATTTTATCGTAAGAAGGGGCGGCATTAGCTACTCCTTGTCTTTGGCATTCAGAATACTCCGCATACATATTTGCCAACTCTCATGGAGAAAAGTTCAAAGTAAAATAACTATAAGCATTTGAGCCCTCTGAAGTAAAGCATGATCAACACTTAAGAAGTGTCAAAACTAATTTTACTCATGCAGGAAATATATATTGAAATTAACTGCATCACAGACTGCCATCATCATTCACACTTTATCTACACTTCTATCTTTGAATAAATCTGTATGAACATCTGATATTTTCACCAGAAAATAGAAGAAGAATCACCAGCTTGTTTTTAGCTTTTGAAACTTATATTATTAATAATACATTTACACATTAGATCTTTCTCATACATAAGAATTGTGTACTTCCTTTCTAATAGTATGTCACATTTTGTCATCATATTGCTTTACTCTGAGGGATCCAGTCACCAATATGAATAAAGAGAGAAGGCAATTATGCAACAACTATAATATCAACTTTAACCATTACTGAGTCAAATAATAAGTTCTTAGAATAAATACATGCATCCTATACTGGCACGAATGGATGCTTATACTTTGACCCTCAAGTTGAGGTCGTCAAAACCAAAAAAAGTTATCAACTAATATCTAAGACATGAGGCGAGACGTGAAATAAGGAGAAGAGGGAAAGAAGAGAGAAAGAACGTTGCATTGTCAGATAATCGGCGGGGATTATCTGAGCTGTGCCGGCTACAGGGAAGCACTTACCCTTGAGTCCAGCTAGAAGACAGCAGGGTAAGAAGGGACAAACCAGAATAACATAAAGACTAGCAACAAGGCTGGAGGAGAGCAATCACGAGAGACCCTGACCTAGCAGCTGCATTACTGAAGAAGGGTAC
Organism: Cottoperca gobio; assembly: GCF_900634415.1. Classification (NCBI taxonomy): domain Eukaryota; kingdom Metazoa; phylum Chordata; class Actinopteri; order Perciformes; family Bovichtidae; genus Cottoperca; species Cottoperca gobio. The sequence goes on from NC_041359.1 coordinate 15,637,796, forward strand.
AGGCAAAGCATGAAGAAGAAAACACAACTCAAAAACAACAACCTATACCAACATGAGAGTACATGTGAGGATATGTGAACTTGACAACAGATGTTGAAGCATATTAGAGAGAGAGAGAGAGAGAGAGAGAGAGAGAGAGAGAGAGAGAGAGAGAGAGAGAGAGAGAGAGAGAGAGAGAGAGAGAGAGAGAGGAAGACATAGCTAGAGAGAGACAGACAGACAGAGAGAGAGAGAGAGAGAGAGAGAGAGAGAGAGATAGAGAGAGAGAGAAGGAGACAGAGAGAGAGAGAGAGATAGATAGAGAGAAGAGAGAGAATGAGACAGAGACAGAGGGAAGAGAGAGAGAGAGAGAGAGACGAAGAGAGATAGATAATATATAGAGTATATATTAGGAGAATTAACAGATACAGATACATAGTGGAAGAGATAGAGTAGAGACAATATAGTATAGATGATATAGAGTATAATATGATTTATATAGATATACATATATTTATAGATATATATAGAGATAGAAATTATATATAGAGTATATGATACAGATATCTTATATGAGATAGAGATATAAGACAAAGAATAAGAATAGAGACTATATAAGATATCAACTAGACAGAATGGATATATTATAGAAGAGGCTAATACTAGAACATATACATATATACAATATATAGATACAGATATATATATATATATATATAGAATACATATAGATAACATATATATATACAAGAGAGATAACAGATATATATAACACATATATATAACAGAGATATAGATAAAGAGAGAGAGAGATAGAAGAGATACAATAGAGAGATATAAAGAAAGAGAGAGAGATAGACAGATATAGAAAGATAGATATAGAGGAGAGATAAGAGAGAGATATAGAGAGATAGAATATAAGAGAGATAAAGAAGAGAGAGAGAGAGAGAGAGACAGAGGGAGAGAGATAAAGAGAGAGAGAGAGAGAGACAGAGAGAGACAGAGAGATAGACAGAGAGAGAGACAGAGAGAGAGAGAGATAAAGAGCGAGAAAGAGAGAATTTACGATCCTCATCACTCCACTGCAGTTTATTTTTTCTCGACAAGTACTTAAAGAGTCAAGAGCTGCACGTTAAGTACTGTCACTCTGTATAACTACAGATCAAACAGAAGGCTTACTTTTAAAAGGGACATTGGCACACACACACACACACACACCTACTAAGATGAAGTAAACCTCAAGTTGGTTGTATTGTGTAAAAGATGACCATGTCTTTTCTAAAAGGAAAGAGACTATGAAGGTCCTGGAAAGGTTGAAATAGATCGAAGTGTTTGTAAACGAGAAATAACCAATTTAAATTTAAACTTGCTTTAAAGGAGCACTCCACTGATTTTAGACAAAGATCAGTCAGATTTCTTTTTTATCAGCTCAGTGTGAAAATTAACCGAAAACCTTTTGAAAGTTACATTTCATTTTTGATCATAATCTGATAATAATATGCTGACATTTAGGCCTTTTTGGGAACCAATATGATGACAGAAAAATAAAGACCCTATTAAAGCTCATCAAATGGTCTGCTGTATTGTCAGCTTCAGGTGGGTACTTGTATTATCTTTTGAAACCTTTTAGAATATATTTGTTTAAATACATTTAAAAATACTGAAATAGCGAAATAAAGCGAAAACTTAAAAATCTGATAATTCTCAGGCAAGATCTGAAGTCTTAGTAGAAGTCAAACTGAATAATATCAATCATGGGTTTCATATCTGCGTGTTAAGATTTGACTGAGTTTTGACTTTCGAGTTGCATTATGGGGAATATAGGATCCAATGTTTTTTTGGTTTGGACCCATACTAGGGCCTAAAAGTCAGGATATCTTAGCCTCTTTAACATATCTCTGCAAAGTCCAGTAACATTATGAAAGTGCAACACTAAATCGCTGGGGCGCCCCTTTAAGCAGTCTTTGAAATCCTCATATATCATATTCATTTGTTGTATTTTCTGTTCAGTATATTATACAGAAAGTCCAACACAATAAGCCTGTTCACGTTTAATAGAACACTTATGTAGCTGATGTGCACTAAACCACTTTCTAGTATGAAACTGGTTGATTGCGAAAGAAAAGAACATTTGTTCAGATGTCTCAGAACCTTCATAGGACTTTTGTTTCCGATCAGTTCACTGCAGCAGAGTCAGGAGGGCTGTGTATGTTATGGTCCCAGTGCCATTCAAGACCACTAGGGGGTGAAACATGTACGCGTGGTGTGCCACAATGTTTCAGGGAGGGGGGGGGTGGGAGGTCTGTGCCACTGTGAGGAGGCTTTGAATGGCAACAGCTGGCATCAGAGGAGTCAACTAACCACAAGAACGATCACATACTGGACAAAGAAACCAATGGAGAAACAACATAGAATTCATGTGATAGGATTCTGAGTAACTGATCCAATTCATGTCTTTATAGTTTTACTCCAATGATATGATTAACACAGAGTGAAATAAACTTGGGCCTTTTTAAAATTATTATATCATTATCATTATAACCCTGGGTGTTCATTTTTTCTTTGTATTAGTGAGTAATGCCAATTATTTTGTCTACAATTCATCTAAGAAAAAATAAAAATTGAGTTCTAAAATAAATCATTGTTACACTATGGAGTCAAAAGATGCACACAAAAAGTCATGCTTTTTTCTGAATAGCAGGATCTATTATTGTGGATTGGTAAAAAGTATGTGACATTAAGCTCAGTAGGTCAGAAAGGTCTATGTTAGTGTTGTTTTGGGCAAAGATAAGCTCATTTCTCCAAAATAAGAAAATGACTGCCAGCAAAGGTCATAACCAATTTGAGTATTATACAGATGGTGTGAAGTAAAAATGTTGCTGGCAGAATTTGTAGTAATACTTACAAAAATAATGTATTTGACCCTTCTTTAAGGAGGGGGGGACACAAGAGACGGTTGCAACAGAAGTTGGTACAGATGCCACACTACTGTAGACACTCTTACCTTCACTTTGCTACCTGACCTGTGGGCTGCTTAGAGGTGCAAGTACAGTGACAGATTGGTTACAACTTCAGACATGTTGTCTGGCTTGGCCATCATTCAGTGACAAGGGAACCATCTGAGAAACTGTCTCAGAACCACGACTGCCTTCACAGCTGCCTTCTACAGCTACGACTGGATTAGAGCAGGCCTATGGTTAGGACAATAGCAGCACTCCCTGGCACTGTCAGTCTGAATTCAACCCCAGTAGGCTTGAATGTTCAAATCTTATGTGTAGTGACCTATTTATGTTCATACAAAGTTTGCACGCCATATCCTGCTGATGTACGATAAAGTATTTTTCAGGTTGTTTGTTCCTCGTGAACAGACTGATGAAATAGCATGGAGTTGCACCTTAAAAACTGTGAGAGTGGTGACAATGAGTGGAAGTCCATCAGATGCTGGAGGGATCTGTGAGAGACCAAGGCATGTGTGTGCGTGCTTGTGTGTTAGTTCTACCATCACGTTTTGTGACTGCAGTGTGGAGCGCATGGCGTGAGACATTTATGGGTTAGAGCTTTCACTGCATTGTGAATGAAAACTGCTTCTGCTTAAGTGACCGCTTTTTTGTGTTTCGGTCTACTTACAGAACTGAGAAATGGGAGCATCCATTTGGGCTGAGGCACCCCCTTTGGAGTTGAGTTTCTGGACCTGAGTGGGTGGGACAGGCTTGTGGGACTGGCCAGTGGCACGATACATTGCCTGGACCCACAGGATGCGGTCCTGTTCATCATCGCTGGCAAAGATCACAGTGTCGCCTTCCTTCACTGCATTGAAGAAAGCCCTGCCACCATCCAAGCCTGAGACAACAGGACGTTAAAGAACAAGCAGTTAGTGTTTAACAGTATGTGTGTGAGTGCAGGTGTAGCTACAGCATGTATAGGCGTGCCCCCTCACCTGGCTGGGGGTCACTGTAGTCCACAGTATACCCGTCGAGCTGGAGCAGCTCTTGCGGTTCTGACTTTTTCTCTCTGTAGCTGCACATGGCGAACGTATACTGACTCACCTACAACCCAAAGGATTAGTGATTAGTGAAGTTATTCTGTACCGTATTGAGTAATGACATTTAATGTACTTATTTTAACGCCAAAATCAACACATTTCAATAAATTCCCTCTTTTCCTGCATATCAGTGTAATATAAACAATGAATTGTGACTCAGTAGGTTACAAGTAATCTTTCAAATTCACAAATGGGCAGAAAACCTCAACAAAACACTGAACACTGTTTTATTTCTTACCCACCTGCACAAGGACAAAGAAACGCTTCTTCCAGCGCTTCCAAACATTTTTTCCAAAAGCCCACAGATACCTGTCAAAACATTATCCATACACAAGGAGTCAAAACACAGTCCACATGTCATAGTGAAAACAAACACTGATTAGTGCGTATACCTGGAGCACAGAAACGGTTAATTACATTTCATATAAAATGGGATTTACAAAAGAAATGAAAAAGGTTCAACCAAATGACCTTATATATAAGGTATAAGGGTTTCATGAATGAAATATGATTAATATTGTCTTTAATACTTTTACTTTTTGTCGCTCATTAAAAAAAAAAGGTCTAAACTACACACTGGCTTCCACCAGGGGGAGTAGTGCACTTCACAGTATTTTTCCATGGTACGTGACTAGAAATGAGGCCAAGGAGCTGAGAGCTGGAGTTCTATAAGAAAAACATGGAAAATGAAAGGCACACAGAAACGTCACTACACGGCTTACTTGGCAGCTCATCTCTTACCCGCAGTGTTTCATGTTCTGTGGTTTGTCCATACGTATGGCCAGTTTGATCCTCAGATCTTGGTCGGGGCACGCCTTGGTCACAGTCATCTTATGGAGCTCTGACTGCTTGGGGCTGTTAGGAGTCGGGTGGAGGACGACCTGCACTCAAAGGAAAAAGACAGCATAAAGTGAGACTCCATAATTATGAGCGTTCATATCTAGGAGGTGAATCTTTGATCTCATCCTGTGCAACATTCAGCAACACCAATCAGTGTATTTGCAAGGGCATGTGATTATATATGTTTGTGTTTGATAATTTTTTAAAAGAGAAAGAATAAAGTGAGTCAGGGTAGAGAAAACAGAACAGCGCTTTGCTCTGGCTCCCCGAAGAGGAGTCCTAATCTCTCTTTGCCGAGTTAAAGAGCTTTGAGGAAGCCGGCCTTCCTGCCAACGCTGCTGCAGTGGGAGATCAAAGAGCCTTGTCACAGCCAAGGTCACTGCCACTATGGGGACGTCTGAGGCGTTACTACCCAAACGCAAACCAGCAACACCACCATCATTAACCATTTATTACAGTAACCTTACACATTTACACCTCAGGAAAGAGAAGGGTGGAGAACTGGTAAACTCTCTACATTTGAGTCAGAGGAGCTCAAGATTTAAATAACTCAAAGATCAGAAACATGATGTACGGGAACATTTTTCATCAGTCTACTTCTATCTTATAGAGAAGTACTGCAGCATTTTTTTCACTCATATAACTCTCACACAAACGAAGTGAAAGAATCAAAATGAGAAGTGTTTGGTGGAAGCACAAGCACACATAGAAAGTGTTGTTCCATCTTCCAGTGATCGCAAAAAATGTTCAAATAAAAGTAAAAATGCATTGGGAGTAGAGCTGCGGGGTTTTTTTTGTACGCAAAAACATGTTCTTATTTTGACAACATTTAAAAAAAAAATGTTGACAATATGTTTACCTTGCCAACATATCAAAAGGTTTTGTCTGAAGCACATTCAAGTGGTGGTACGCTGGAGACTCAGTTGAGCTTATTGAAATCCGAATGTCACACAATTTCAACTGAACCGTAGACTGGCTGTGGGTATACGCCTGCCATTGGACGCCTTTTTCAGCTGGCACTCTCCTCCCTTCCGCTACCTGCTCTATCTTCTTTTCAAGGGCACAGTTGCTGCATCCTGTGCTTAGCGCCCTAGACGACTGTGATTGGTAAACACATACACAGTGTTTAATTTCCCTCAACCAGAATGATAATGGTTGCAGCCAGACCTTTCTCTTCCGCTGACACAGCGCTGTGAAGATAAAGCTTGTGATGGTTTATGTATTCCTATGTTTATTTTATAAGCCAAACATTTTTTGTAATTTGTTTGTGTGGTGTTTATTAATGCGACACGTGAGTCTTGATTACAGTATTCTCGTGGCTGTGTTGAAATCAGAGTTGGTAAAAATAAAACATGTAGAAGTGTTACCCTGCCCAGTTCTTTGTCCTCCAGTGCCAGCACCCCTGTGCTCTCTGTAAACAGTTTCACCTTGACACCAGGCAGAGGGTGTGTGGTGGTGAAGTCCCCTTGGGTGCCCCAGCTGAAAGACACAACAAAAGACACTCCAGAGGTCAGCTTCCATGGCAGCATGGGAGCACAGTGTTCCAACACAATGACTTCATCTCCAGCAATCATTGGATCGCTTTTACGTGTCAAGAATAAATGTGGAAGAGACATTTCCTCTCCATTTAACATTTTCTAACTGACATTGCATTAAAGGTCAGTAAATGAAAAAAAAACGAATTATGTAGAAATAAAATCTCAGTTTTGACAAAATGACACAGCCTTGAAATAGCAGCTGACAGTTTTCCGACCACAGGGATCGCTGTATACAAGAGAGATACATTACATAGGTTATAAACACACATACACACACACACCACAGTATATCTTCTTATCACAGACGAAAGATGATGAGTGACTGACTGGAAGTCTTTTATAAAAGAAGAAATACTGCGAGTCACACACATCTGCAGTATGTCAAAGTCAGAATAAAACCACAGAAGATAACAAACACACACTATATTCCTCCGTCTCACTGTCGCTTGTTCTAAATGCATTCCTGCTATTTATATACCGGACATCTTTAAAGCTGCACTTGGCAAGATTTTTATATAACAAAACACCCGTCTTATCAGCCAACATTACTTTGTGAGTCTGTAACAGAGAGCAGCAGAGCGATGCCACAGACGGGATGAAATTAACTTCTTCTGGCACGTGTGTTATATTTTAACCTCTTATCACAGGTATGTCTCAAACGTGTTGCGTCGGCCTATAGTTTATAAATAAAGGTTCGAGTTTAGATCGCATGACACTATAAATGGAACACATTGAAGCTCATAATCACACTGAGAGGCAATTAAGAGTCTCCAATCCACCAGACCTGCATGTCCTGTATTTGGGGAAGAAAGAAGACATCCACACAGAAACGGAGAGGTTCAAAATTAGACGCCAAGATGAGTCATATGTTGACATTTCTTTTCCAGTTTGCTTGAAATCACATGCCCATGTCAAAGCGATTTCAATGTAAGTGATGGAGGACACAACTCAGCTAGTATGAGGCTTCAGTTAGTCAAATCAAGTTACAGTCAAAGTTCCCTGTCGAAGTTTCCTTGCTGATGTAATAATAAAAAATATAAACTTTGGTTGAACTTTAATTTGAATATAGAAATAGGACTGATGTTGGCCCCTTCTCTTCCATTGGATTCCACCAGGCATGGATCACTGTGTGGCCAGTATGGACAGGAGGAATGCTTATAACAATCAGCAGTGCTTTTAATGTAAATATGGTTTTAAGATAGACTCAAAAAATGTGAACATATCCTTTACCAACCACTCATAATGACAAAATCTCATTGCCCCCTCCTCAAGAACGGAAACAGAAAATGCAGTTTACTCTAGTCATGTTACACACATACTGTTTATGGGTTATTGTTACTTCTCTTTGCCATCTTTTGCAGGCATAACAACATGATATAATATAAAGGCCTGAATTATCTCTCTGTTGTGATATATGGAAGACATGGTTTCAATGTCCAGCCTTGGAAAGCTGTTTTCCTCGGAACAATTTATATCATTTCATTATATTTCATAACATAAGACACTGCAGTTCCAACGTGCGCAGAGCAGAGAAGCTGCTGACTGACGGTGACGAGCTAGTGGTGAGCCGTGGGGATTTCAAATGGAAGCATTGTGCTGGCATGAAGGTGACCTTGTTGATCAATCTAAGGTCTATTAATGGATGTGACAGTGCTGTGCTCCTGCAGCTCTTCTAATACCTGGAACTCTGTGTCTGCTCAAGTGGGTCAGTTGAAAAAAATAAATATCAGAATTACAAAACAAAAACAGAAAATAATTAATGTGGCAACATTAGGAATATCAACCCTTTAACTAATTTATCAAAGTAAAGTGTAAAATCACAACAGTAAGTTGAATGTCTGAGCACACAGTTACTGAGCATAAGCAATTACGGTATGCAAATAACCTGCAGTCCTATGTAGTTCATGTGTGTGTCTGTGTATGTAACCACCCACACACACACACACACACACGTTACCCTTGCCTTGTTCTCCTCTAATCCCCTCTCATGTCCTTCCATCTCTCTCATGCTCTCTTCATAAAATGGCTCTTGAATTAGGGAGATCAGAGGAAGACATGTGGGCCTTTAAATAGCTTGTATATGCATGAATGTTTCATGGACTTCTTCTCTTGTATATTATGCTGTGCAATGCTAGTTAATTAGATGAGGGGGGGGGGGGGGAAAGGTAGATATATTTAGCAGAAGATATATCTGCCTTCACCAGGACACCATCATTGTTATGAATCTGATCGAGAATAACAAGCAGTGACGTCACAAAGTATTTTAGGATATGTGCAATCCGCTAGGACTCTCAAAGAAAGGAAGGGAATTTACAAACTATGGTATTCCATTTCATACTTGACATACTGTGGGATTACACAATACATTCTTACAACTTGGTCGGCAGAGACAGAAATCAGCCAGTAAAATAGGTTTTTGGGTTCAGCTGTGAATCATGAATGACTCAAGCAGCTTTGACAAAGCAGAGATAGGAAAGGTTTTCGCTTTCCCACAGGTTTAAGGGGTTTGCAGTTAGGGCTCATCACATTACAACGATGTTCATTAAACCTGTATTTCCCTAAGCGCAGGTTCAAGTAAAGGCGTATACTAACTACAAGAACTCTGGACCAAATAATTGATACATTCAAAGAAAAAAAGAAATAAATTGAAGTTTTGCTCAACTGCACAGTCCCATTTCTTTTTAAATACAGTGTCTCAGACAAAAGTGCCTTGGAGAGAAAATGACGCATCAGAGAACACAAACGAGGGCACTTAAAATGTCTTCCTACAACCAAGAACACAGATGAAGTTTGGCAACGTAGGTTAACTCTATTTTCTTGTAAATGGATTTCACTCAGGGCATCTGAAGCAATTCACAGAAGCCACAAAAGATCAATAAACGAATGGTGCAGAATCTAAAACAAGTTTCCAAAGCACAGTGTTAGATTATTGGAGGGATAATTAAAAATATTGAAATTACATTTTCCCTTTGGATGGAATTAATAATTAAAAGAGGCTGTAAAGAACTACCAGTAGTGGAATCACTGGATGTGCTTATGTAGGAAACGTAAAAAGATATAACAATATATTCTGATACACACAAGGTCAAATGTTGCCTGCACACAACAGAATCAAAATAAAGCACATTTGACCGTCTAAAGACTTTTTAGAGATTGGAAACCAGTTTACATTTACTTCCAATTTGCTGAATACCTCATATCTGATATGGGATGCTAAAATGATGACGGCCATACCTGGTTGATAACGTCCTATTCAAGTTTTAAAATCAACAGCAGAACAGAACTAAAGGCTTTATTTTATTCTGACATAATTAATTTAATTAAAAATGTCTAATGTGTCCAGCCATGGCTGCCAAACAAACACCAATGGATATTATCACCATCAAACATTTAACTGGATACATTTGGGAGGATTTTCTTTTTTTAAATGTTTCTCCTAGAAGGATTCAGTAAAAAACTATAATTTACATAATCCTAATCCCAATAGTTGAAACAGATGTTGGTTTATCTATATGAAACAGCAGCGATCGGCAATCAATATTAAGACAGCTGATGCATTTGGTTTTGATTTTATAGAACAAATGCTCCTTACGTTGGCTTGGATGCTTCTGCTTGGTCGGTCTGGAGTTTCTCGCCTCCCTCCACCTCCATGGTGCAGTAGACGATCCTGTTCGGAGCCAGAGACTTCAGCCCCTGCACTTCCATGATCACCACCTGGGAAGCACAGACACCTCAGTGAAGGTTGTAGACGAGAGTGATTCATCTCTTGAAAAAGAGAGCAACAAGTCAACTGTAGATATGAAGGCGGCACATCCTTTGAGTTTTATAGATATTTTAGAAATACTATTCCAGCCACAATCCCACTTTACACTTACTGCTGTTGCCCTCAAATTAATAAAATGTAGATTTTTGCCCGTTAGAATTATAGTCATCCTTCTTGTAAAGTACAACTCTGTATTGCTGAAACTGCTTGTGGGCATCATCTTACACGTAGTCTTTAATCGCTCAGTTAATACAATATAGATGCACTGATGTCTTCATGGTGCCAATATATCCAACTATAAAGCGAGGAATCTGTCCATCCCTCTCTACTTTGTCCTTAGCATATCTCAAGAACACTTCATCCAACCTACGTCACACCTGGTGGGTGTATTTCTGGAGACCCAAAGGAGTGCTTTGTCGAATTTGGTGTAATTTGGACAATATTAATAAAACATTATTATTATTAATAATAATAAACAAGCGAACAGCGCTCTGGGCAGGTGTATTAATCAGGACCCAAGAAAGCTCAGTGTTGAGTGTGAAGTCGTTTCTATGAGCGGTTTTCCAGAAAGCCACAAGAAGACATTACATCAATGTCTATACAAATGGAAGTATATCTGAAGACTGTTAAAAGAATGAATGAGTTAAATATTCAAAATAATTCATATTTATTTACAGCTGATCAAAAATAAACGTAGATGATTGACAGCCTTTTTCACTCTCCAAAAGTAATGTTAAAAAGGACTACAATGATCATATCAGGATCATACTAATACGTCTATGTTGTTATCAACAGAGATAAAAAATGCTAAAGAGTCCAACTAAATTCTCAGATAAATGTCCAGGTTGTTGCTGGCAGCTGCTGCAGCCGACCACTGAGAATGTAAACAGTCTTGACAAAGCGCTATAAAATCACCATTTCACACAAATAGCTCATTTCCACCATTAAAATCATTTCAGCAATTATATTCCATAAGGTTGTGCCCACTTCTGTGTGAAGGAACAGAAAAAAAAAAAAACAGTGTCACATTATTTGCACATTATGTACTTCCTGATTTGGAAATAGCACCGCATCATAAGGAATGAGGTGCGATTGCTCCCCGATCTGTGGTGATAGCTCATCTCAGACAAGCTGATAACAAGATGACTCACGTTCCCCACTAAGGAGCAGGTAAAAGGGTTTGTGTGTGTGTGTGTGTGTGTGTGTGTGTGTGTCAGTCAGTTCTTCACACAGCGTCTGTTCAACCCCCCAAACAGGTCTGTTTCTATACTTAGTCTCGAGCAGACAAGTACTTGACGACAGCTCTGATTTATGAGATCTGGTGTAGGCAGCTGTAGTTTCATTGAGTTTAGATATTCTGATGAAATGATGTCCGCTGCATCTGGTAATAGTTAGAAATCCTCAGATATATGTCAAAATGATCAAAACATACAAAGTTTTCACATACATTTGATTATAAATTCATATCTAGCCTCATTCCTAATGCACTATACCTCCAAAGTGAAGGACAGAACCACATCAGACTTGGACAGCGTGTTCTCGTCCTCCTGGCCCATGTCGATGATGGAGGTATTGTGTCCCCGTTTCGTCTTCTGGAGTTTGAACTCCCCTCCCTTGGACACGGGCATGCTCTCCAGATTAGCCATCAGCTGATTCACCGAGGACTTGAGCTCCTCGATGAACATGGCCTCCATCTCTTTCGACACAAATTTGGGGAACTTACCACCCTGTCGACAAAACAGAAAAGGGTCAGCAAACATTCACAGTGTTGATGACAATTAACATTATTACGAGGTAAAGTGGGAATTTACAAAATGCTAAAAAACATAAAAGCAAGATTAGTGTTGGCGTCTCTTTTTCATATGATGGATAATTCATTTAGTATAAAATAAATACACAGAGTCTGACTCACCCTGGCAATGTGGTCCGCCATCTGAAGACGACCATCCAGCTCTCTTCTGATCTGTGCAGCCTGCTCATCCAGGTTGTCCAACTATTGATAGAAAGAGACGAGCAGGTCCATGAGGTCACATTAAGAGCCAAGATATACTTCAGGACGGCCAGGGCTCAGTGCCAAACGTCACCTACAACTCCCAGCATCAATTGTTTTACCATGAACAATGACAGCACATTATGTTATTTACATATGTTATTGATAACATGTATTTATATAGTATATATTTCCTGACAACTCACTCAGTGCATGCTGAGATAACCGCACCTTGTGATCTGCACATAAATGAGCCTGTACAGCCATAAGGATGGACGGATGGACATCCTTTCATCCTGTCTAGTTACCGCGATCATTTTAAACTGTTCAGATTTATTACTAAGTAGAGGGAAATCTGTGAAATCATCGTTGTTATGAACGCTTAAGAGACAGAAGAGAAATCCTAGTTCTCTGGTTCAACAGCAAGATGTTGAAAGAGTGAATGATGGACGGAAAACATTTTGATGCATCATTCATGTATTTAAAGGCTCCCTCTGAAGTTTCTGCCAGCTTGTCCCACTATCGAGCAATGTTTTGAGGAGGACGTGCATGCACCATACACATCCGTATCACTGTTGGTAGTACTAACACACAAAGACATGCAGCAATGTGCCCACTAAGGCAAGAGAAGAAGAAGATTGCAGACTTTATAAAATAGGCTTTGCAGATGTTTTATGGGCAGAAAAATGCACTTGACATGTTAGTTACACCTCAAGGACACAGTCCATTCTTTTAAAAAGGAACAAAATGGATGCAGCACAACCAGAGATATTGTGTTTTTTATTCAATGCATTCTTGACACAGACTTTGGTGGGAGATTCAGTTATGTTATGCTATTTGTGTCTAACATGGCCAACGTAGCCTCGATCCAATAGCCTCAAGCAGAGATGAAGAGCGGCTTACAGAGGTCTAGAAAGCTCCTTTATTTCTAACTCCACATCTATAGGTTGTTTTATTTTTCAAAACTTGTAGTCTTCAGCCCCAAATGATGTTGCGCCAATTGACATCATGCAATTCATCAGCATTCATGACTCACTCTGGAGCCATAAAAGGATTCAGACTACTTGTTCACATAATGCTGTAGTACTCCCCAAGACCTCTAAATGCTGTATAGCAGCATTTAAATGTCAATTATGTAAGCTAAAAATGTGACCACTCAATCAAAAGGGGCTTATTCTGATTGGTAGAGATGGCGAATGGTTTAGGCTACTCTATAGCAGGGCATAAAAAGGCGTGGTGTGGCAGCGCACATGAATAGATCGAAATCAAAAGGTAATTCATCAACCTCTCATAGGAACCATGTTGCCGTCACCATAGAGACCGTGAATGGACCACTGTTTGAGGAGAAGTCTTTTTGAAAGTGTCAAGTATTTGGAAATGTTTTCTTTTTCTTGTTCATTTCAATCATTAGAATGAAAATTCAACCTTCTGAAATGGTCAAGCTGAGAGAGAAACAGTAAAAAATAAAGAGGATGAAAATACATTCACAGTGATAAGGTAACGCTTTAAATGAGCCATCCCAAACTGTTTCGGCACATTGAGACAAAACCAGTGGTAATGTAGGTTCTTTAGAATTTTGGAAAACCGCCTGCATTGGACAATATCAGCTCTGGGCAAAGATGTCTGACATCTGTTAGCCTAGTTTTTGTCCTGGAGTAATGAAAAGCCGAGAAATTCATGGCTCTCTCACATCAATAATGAATGAGAGTTTTATATTAGCTGACACGAGGAAATAAAAGAGAGGGTTGATGTCTCTCTCCTGCTCTCGGCTTCTATATGCTTCACTTCTTCAGTTATTCTCTCAGCCAAAATGGCTCATTCTTGTCAAATGTGATGTTGTGACTCACCAGTCACCACTGTTTCCTCTGAGGACGGGAGCCTAATTGAGACGTAGTATCTGCAGCACAGTTGTACCTTGGGAGTCACAAACCTTTCCACACAGCGATGTCGGGCAAGTTCGCAGTGAAAAATAAAATCTACCTAGTCTCACTCGGGTCTTGATAAATTGCAAAATCCTTGAGTTTTACACACAGACGGTATTTTAACAGTGTGTGGGTGGGGGGGTTCAATGCTTTAGTTTTCATGAAGGACATATTTCAGTTTTTCCTTTTTATAGAGGGCACATGAAAACATGAAAGTTTGCAGTTAAAATATGTCGGCTTGTCAAAAGGAACATATTTGAAGTTGGAACTTGCAGTTTGTTAGCAATGGTGTCTGTAAGTCACATAACCAATCAACTGATGGAAACAACCAGAGACATCACCCTGATGAAGGCAGCTAGCCAAAAAATGTTTCGCGTAATGTGGGAGATAATCATTTCTACAGAGCTGCACGGTCTCTCCACTCCAACTGAGCACGTGATCTTTGCGATACAATACCCTAAACTCCTCTAGTCTCCTGCTGCTGGGACGCATGCCAGAGCTGACCTCTCCGTGCCTTATGATATGCCACCCACTCCTATTACATTAACAGGCCTTGTCTTTCAGGCTTCACTATATTGATTCTCTGCCCCGTCCCGTAATCCTTTTAAAGAGAGAATGAGCTGAAGCCACGGTGGAGCCGTTAACAGCACAGCTCGGACTGGAATCAAGTAGCACGCAAAACATGGATGAGAAATAAAGAGTCACACAAATAGAGTGGTAAAAACAGTGCTATAAGCATCTTGGTCCTGCAAGCAGTACGGACACTTTACACTGTTGAACTCGTTGCTTTCTTAAATGTAGATATTTTTGCTGGTGTGGAATTTTCCTGCATTTCACTTTCTGTAATTAATTATGTTCACTGATGTGTACATTATGAAATGATGTCAGCCAGATGGCATCTTAAATGGAGGACAGTCAGTGTGAACTGTCAAGTCTAGTGTGTTACCAGTGCCGGCCACTAAACAGCCACCCTGCTACATAACGCAGAGTTCCTGTTTAGTAGAGCACATAATCAGACTGTGCCACCAGCTGCAGCAGAATGTCTGCACTTGCAGCACAGTAGTACTCAGTACTGTTCTGCCACACAGTGACACTTAAACAGTGGTGAGCATCGTGTGGTAGGAAGTCTCACACGCAGGAGATTTCTTTTTTCATTGTCATCTCCAGCAGAAAACCAGATTCACCCACAACCATAACTGTGACTGGTACTGATTGCATTCCTGCCTGCCTGAGCTGTGCATGAGTGTCACCTTTCCACCCTGCTGCTGGCGATCTGTGCAGCCTGTCAAAACACTCAAGAGCTCTGGGCACTATTGGACTGCGGAGCCAGCGACATCTGACTCGTGCAATCCCAGAACAACTGTCACTGCCATGCCTGGAAATCCAACAGCATGGCTTTTTGGGGTCTGACACAGCATTTTTACATCTCATCTGTGTGCCTTGCCCTCCCACAAAACACAACAGATGTAAATCCATATGACCTGGCAAATCCTCTATGTGACTTCAATATTGGTCATTGTGACCATGTGCCGATTGGAGCTCGTCTGCAAAATGGCTAACATGAGAGGAGTGACTCTGAAGCATGTAATGTGAAGGGGGATGGGGCCAGTTTCTTCTATTACTCTCAT
Source organism: Cottoperca gobio (assembly GCF_900634415.1). NCBI lineage: Eukaryota > Metazoa > Chordata > Actinopteri > Perciformes > Bovichtidae > Cottoperca > Cottoperca gobio. The sequence continues at coordinate 15,653,498 of NC_041359.1, forward strand.
CTCTCTCTTTACAGCAGAGAATAGAGAAGACAGCGGTGGCTGTGGGAGGGAGTAGAGCTGGAGGTCAGTGTGAACTAATACCCAGCCCCTACTGAGCCTCACAGCACCCCAATCTTATCAAGACTACAACTACTGAAAGGTCACAGTTGTCAATGGCCACCAGGCTAGATATAGGTGAACAGGCAATCCCATATAAAAATAAGGCTGGCTAAAAGGTAAGTATCGCTCTACGTTACTGGAGCTGACAGCAGCACTGCAGCTAAATAAAGGTGACACTGCCTCAGTGTTAGCCAAGCTGACAGCAGGTCAAAGGTGATGGAGCAGAAGCAGGCGGGTAGTTAACAGCACAGCTGATGACAGATTCCCAGGTGGATGCTGGGAAGCAGATAGCACACCCAGCCAGGGGAAGTTTCTTGCAGAGAACAAAGGCTAGGGTGGACAGGACTACATTGTAGCTGGATGGGACCTGGAGGAGTTGAAGCAGCTGGTCTATATTTAGACGTGATATGTGTCTGTACGTGTGTGTTGAAAAAGTACGCAGTGTGAAAGAAAGCTTCTCCTGTGTAGCGACATGCGAGGCATGCTAATTAGGAAATGTGCTAATGAGTGGAAGTTGTAAATAATTCTCCATCGCAACTTTTAACATCTTAATCATCTTATGATACATATTTCTTCACTCTAGTGGAGAGATTTGGTTTATTTTGTCTTTTGATCTTGTTGAAAACAGACTTAATCAGTTTTTCTTCAATAGATTACCATGTTTAATGTGAAAGGGGTTACTCAAAGGAGAAAATAATCCCTCTACACAACAGTTCCCTCCAGCTTTACAGGTCATTGTTTTGGTGTTATGGGTTATTGTTTAACTTGTGTAAATGTTTTAAGCTACTGGATGCCTGAATTTCCCTCGGGATAAATAAAGTATCTATCTATCTATCTATCTATCTATCTATCTATCTATCTATCTATCTATCTATCTATCTATCTATCTATCTCTCTGTCTGTCTGTCTGTCTGTCTGTCTGTCTGTCTGTTCTGTCTGTCTGTCTATCTATCTATCTATCTATCTATCTGTCTGTCTGTCTGTCTGTCTGTCTGTCTGTCTGTCTATCTATCTATCTATCTATCTATCTATCTATCTATCTATCTATCTATCTATCTATCTATCTATCTATCTATCTATCTCTCTGTCTGTCTGTCTGTCTGTCTGTCTGTCTGTCTGTCTGTCTGTCTGTCTGTCTGTCTATCTATCTATCTATCTGTCTGTCTGTCTGTCTGTCTGTCTGTCTGTCTGTCTGTCTGTCTATCTATCTATCTATCTGTCTATCTATCTATGTTACCTTATAATAAATATTGTCCACTCAAAGCCATGTCCATGTGGGTGCATCAAGCTTCACCCTGTGTTTCAGCCCCACTGCTTTACAGCTTAGAGGTGGTTGGGCAGGCATGGAAAATGCTTTCATCCTCTTCCAATCCTGTGTGCAGTGAAGAGGCTCCATTACGCAATTATATCAGCTACTGGCTAAACCAGGAAGAGCTCAGGCCTCATTTCCCAAATAACAGTTGCTGACAAGACAAATTAAAGAGGAAAAGTCTGTCAGTCTGGGGGGGCCACAGGCCGTGATTCATAGCTCAGTGGGGGAAAAGTTTCATTCTGATGTGCTTATGCCTTACTTTCACTCCCAGGCTTTAGTCATTTAATCAGCCCTTTGAGATTAGGGAAACATTGTAATTATTGAAATTATTTTAAGCAAGAACGCCAAACATTCACATGGTTTGTGAGGATGTGCTGCTTTTCTTTGTCATGGCTGATAATAAGTTGGGTATTATTGGGTTTTGCTGCTCTTGGCACTTTCCCTATGTTTGACATGTTATAGATTGTACATAATGATACATTGATATGAACACTCCCTGAACAAAGGACTGTGTAAAGTCAAAGGCTAGCTCATAGCGATTACACAAAAAAACATTGTTAAGCATTCAAATGATATAAAAGTATTTACACTTTGGCCTAATGCTGAAGAAGTGTATTTACTTAACTGTAAAATAAACAAAGAATTTTGGAGCAACCGCTGTATCAAACAAAATAAAACATAAAGCATCAACAAGCTAATTTTGATTAAATTGAAATACTGAAGTTTGAGATTCTTCGTTTTGTCTTTTAATGTGTACAGAGCACACAAACGCTTAGAAACTATTGTCATAATAAGGATCATAAATCTTTAATAAGAAACATGTCATGCAGTGTCTGATGTGCACTGTTTGGAGAGTGCTGTACTTTCAGCAAAATGCATGTTTAGAAAAGTAATTTTGGTTAGAGGATTTATGAGATACAGAATAATTTTGTCATTTGCTGATTGTCGACCTTTACTCTCTAGACAGTCTGCAGGTAGATGACTGATTTCTGCCACAGCTGTGTTACTAAATCTAAAAATAAAGTCTTAACCTCGCCACAGCCAGGTTCAAAAACAATAATATATAAATATATATAATATAATCTTTTTTTAATTTAATTTTAGGAAATGTTAGTAAAGGCAACATTAAAAGAGGGCACTAAGTTCTATTAATATAGTTAACCAATTATAGTTTACAAAACTGCTTTGCAATGCAGACACCAAACACATCTTACAGTTGTTTGGACACGGTTGGTGTTGCGACAGCTAAATAACTGCAGCCGTCAGGGAGTCGTGCATGCAGCCGCCGGCCATACCCGTCTAATCAGTCTGTTAGTCATTTCCAGGGGCAGCTCATGCTTCAGCATGAGACAGAAATAGACCAGTGCTTTCTTTCTACTATTTGGATGCAATTGCAAAAAATGTAAATCCTAAGTGATAACAGTAAAAAATGATGGCCTCTGAATCTCAGCCAATCCACGAAAACCTTTCATCACATCGCAGCAGCCCTGAGCCCATGCTGACTGGATTGCCGCGTATCCTTTTTAGTGATATCATTTATTAGAGTGCAATATACGGCTGCTGGTTGCTTACTGATGAGATGCTCAAAGTCAACATCAGTGCAGTCGGATGTATTTATTATAACGGCAAATGAAACGAGAGAGGATTCCAAGAACAGCAGGAAAAAGAAGCTGGTGTAAAATACTATTTGCTCACATGTAGGTATATCGATGATCAATTTAAAACAAATATGTCCCTTTGCACAGCGATGAGTCCATGTGCCATTTTTACCTACCTATATTTGTTAAAAATCAATATCACACCACAGTATGAAGCTGTACACACACATTTCTGCAGCGTATACTGTATGCATCTGTGTTGGTGTATTGTTGAACGTTCTTCAGCAGCTCTGTATTGTTCAGATCGGGGTCTGTTCAGGGAAAAGGTATGTTCTGCATGCAGATTTCTGACCAGATACGAACAGCTCTGCTGCCAGCACATTAAGAAAAACTAGGTTAAGCATCTTCAAAGGCTTGGGAAGAAAAATGCACAGTGGATTTGAAGGCTATGGTGATGTATTGCACCTCGTGCTTTAGAAGCATCTCACAAATGAACACTCTGCAGAACAGAGCCCATATTGATCTTTGCCAACAGAGACATTTGAAGAATACTGAACAATCTAATTTGTTTAACAGCACCTCATGCCATCTGCACAGATTTATACATTAGCAACTGTTGAAGAAGGATGACACCTGGTCCAACGAAATTCAGCATTTTTAAACTCACTGGCTTCCAAGAGGTGGCTCCATTAGATCTAAATGAAATGAAGAGGTACGTTCGTTATGCATTCAATTATGAGCAGATGTAAATGGGTCGGAGCCCCAAAGAAAAAATACATTAGTGCTGTTTTCCCATAGAGAGCAGTAAAGCAGTAAAGACAGCAAGTGAAGGAGAGTTATGTCTGTCACGAGCCCCCAGTGGCCATTATTATCCACCTGCAATCTCTACATATCCCCCCTACAATGAAGAATTGCTGGCCTCTGATACCAGGAGATATATCTTGAGGCGAGATATTCACTTTTAAAATATATCCATGCAATGGCACAACAACGGCATGTTGTCTATGGCAAAGCCTAATAAATAAACATACATACACATAGAGTCAATAAATAGTCATTATTATCATACATTTAGTCATTAAACAAATTAAATAATAAAAGGGTGATTATTGATGAGCGTTTGTCTGATTAAACATCATCATGGATTATTTTGACATATGTTGCTAGTGCTGGTGGTTCTATGTCTATTATACTAATGTCACACAGTTGTTTTACTTAGATAGACCAGAATATTGTGTTTTCTCACAAGGAGTTGTTTAGTAGAGACAGAGAGTTTCTCGCAATAATCGTGCACCGGCTATCTGGAAGTGTTCAGAAAACAGATTTCAGGTCCAACCAAAAAGTTGGTTCTGGGGTTAACTTTAGCCTGCCTAATGCCAGGGTGGCAAAAATACCCATCACAAGTTCTGAAATCACACAATGACGCATTTAGTGTTAATGCAGTGCAAAACTTAAAGATATTCAAATGACAATAATGTAAAAAAGAGAAAAGCAGCTAATCCTCACTTCAAAGAAGCTGGCGCCAGCAAATGTTTCACATTTATGCTTGATTAAACATCATAGATGACTGATTCAAAACTAAATCAGCTCTTAACCCTTCCACTTTACTACCTGCAGCTCAACAAGATAATTATTGTCACTATTGTGACCAGGAAGAGGATGTTGTTTGCAGTTTAGAGATATATATTAGTACATTCATGGTGTATTCTGTAATTGATCTACAGTTTAGAGCCATCGTATGTGTTCTAAACTGCACACATATCGGCACCTTCTTAAACTAATGGTCTAAATCACAACGGCATGTTCGTAAATTGGCCTAAGTAATCTAATCCTCTTACATAATTGACAGACAGTGTTATTTGTATGTCAATAGTATATAGTCATATATTTGTTGTGTGAAATGAGTAATAAAAACATCTAGCGCCTTGAGATTGCTTTTAGCTTGGAAAGGTGCTTTACAAATAAAATGTATTATTATTATTAATAAATATCACATATTCTATATTTGGTTCAGTTTTTTGAAAAACTTTAAAAAGTGACATCGGCCATTAATTTATTAAGGTGAAGTGAAAAACTGAAACAATTCTGACCCAGCACTCAAACCTTCAGAGACGTATCACCTGTGTGCATGAGATCTTACCTGACAGGCTTGATAAAGCAGCTGGTGCTCAAACTTTTTGATGCCGAGGATATTCTGGAACATCTCGTACAGCTGGTCCTTGCTGAGGATCAGCTCAGAGGCCGCGCTGGCAGTCATGCGTTGCTGCGCCTTGCGTGGATCCTCGTCGCCACGGTAGATGGTGTCAAATTTGGCCATCCAGGAGCTGAGCACCGTCTCCTTGCTCAGACCGTCGATCTCTGGAAGGCTGCGTACGCGCTTCTCGATGTGCCTCTTGAACACTTCCCTGAAATCATTGGCCGAGAAGCCGCCGCTCTGGACCATCTTAGCCACACGGTCACTCTTTAGGAACACCTACATCGTGAGAGACCAATGTCACTAATTAGAGTTATGTAAGGGATAAACAAAAGCACTGATATTTCAAATGATTAATAATGATTTGGTAGATCAAGACTTCCAAATAGACTCTTTTCTGTCACATCATGTCAGCAAAAGGAAACTGTTCTTGTTCATTTTGAATTGAAAAATCAGAGGCATATATGTAAAGCTGTGACTCAACACGACCAAAGCTGCATTCTGTCTCTTGCTAATGACAGCCTAACAGGGACAGAGACAGGCGAGGCTATATTGTCACAGCATCAAGCGAAGTAACCATCAGAGCTGACTGCTTTGTCACTCTGACAGTCACATTTTGTTCTCAGCATCCATTATGGCTAAAAAGCAACGACTACTGTACTGAAACATTACAGTACGGTGACACCTTACTCTTGTCGTTTGGTGTATGTATCAGTGGATAACAAAGGTTTTCAGACTGAAATTAATAAGATGTTGGGTTTCCAATTTTGCAGACCACATCATCTAGAAGCATGTTTTCTCCAAAGACATCACACAAAGCAACCTGTGATCCTGCATAACTCAGCTAATAATGGTGTCCCTTGCTGTTTTAATAAAGATGCCACTTTAAGTGGATAAGGACATTAAAAAAAGATATATACACTGCTGACGAGGTGCTAAATAACCCAAGAGAAAAAACATGTACTTTTATACTCTATTTACACATTATGTTTACTAAGTGCAAAAAAGGTTTTAATCATCTGTGCCTTACCAAAGTCTAGTCAACACACAGCCATGTTGATTTTTAGGGTTTCCAATTAGGTTATAACTTTCCAGAATTAATTGTCAGCTGTAAGTCGTACACTTTAAATGATATATAATTTCACATTACAATAAATATATCACAAAATGAACTAAATTCCTGGTTAACTGTGACATACAGGTCATCCTATAATTAACTTGCATGGCAGTCTATATGTTTCCCAACCTTGTACTTCAGTTTTTCATAATGGCTTATTTTTCCATCATAGATTTGGCCTTTAACATATCCCACTATCTGCAATGCCTTTTGTACTGTATGCATGGCAATAATGGCTTTTTCATCTGCGGATTGAATAGTGAGGTTTTAAAAGATGGCTGTGTCAGCCACATGCTCTGACTCATAATCTGTGCAGTGAAAAGCTTCAGCCACCATTTTACCACTCAGCCGCCTGAATACAAGCTTTTTGACATGGAATAGCACGAGGACTGTGTAGTGCTTTTTTGATTTTTCTTTTTATACTGAAAGCCGGCTCATTTCTGGTTTCAAATCTGCTGCGAAAACGACATATCACATGTGTCATAAATCGTTACAGATATGAATAGATAATAAAAACTCAGCTGCATTTTGACTTTTTTTTGTCAAACCTCCAAAAATGCACATGCATGTGAATGATGAATTTCACATTCAGTGACTGTAAATGTGATGCAACGGTTATGGTGTGTTGGTACCTCATTGTAGCTCTGCACAGCATTGATGAATGCCTCATCAGCCACAATCTGTGTGTCTCCATTGAGGAAGGCCTGGAAACGATCCTTGGTCTGCTGGAGCTGCTGCTTGGTTATCTGTGGAAGCAAGGGCAAACAGAGGGCACCGCAGCGTTAAAGCCATAGGACAATGTGTCAAAACAAGCACACATTAGATTAAACAAGAATAATATACATCCACTTTTGAATAAGTTATTCTGTGCGAGCAGAGCAGCCCAAACTTTTTTTTCCCCGAAAGATGCTTCCTCAAACTCCCAGGGGAACACGCCAGGCCAGGCCAGTTTGGAACATTTAATCCCTGTAGTTTCCCAAGTCTACCTTTGATCCCTTGTCATGCTCTGAGCAAGTGTCCAAACCACATCACGTGGCTTCTGTCACGGCAAAGGAGCAGAATCTTAATAACAAGGTCCACCCAAATATACGAGCTCCTCATTATAGCACATGGAGTGACACCAGGAACCTCATCTCAGCTGATTGTATCTACAACGTCCTTCTTCCAATCACTACCCAGATATTGGGACTGCAGGTGAGAGTAGGAAGTCAAATTGATTGTCTTTACTACTTACAGTGTGGAACAAAGCCTGCAGTGCTGCAGCCAGTGCCCCTAAACGGCAGTCAATCTTACAATCCTTTTTACAGTTCATGATTAAAACCCCAAGGTACCTGAATTCTTCCACTTTGATATTCCCCCTTCCTAACCTGACCAGAGCAATCCACCAACCCGACGGCATCACACTCAGCTGCAAACTGTTCCAATGGACATTGTAGGTCACGGTCCAATGAAGCCAAAAGGACAACATCATCCAGAAATAGAAGAGACACCACCCGTATAACACCCAACACGACAAACTGCACGTTGATACCCTAGCCACGAATATCACAAACACGAGAGCGGACGAGGCTTGTCAGGTTCCAATGTCAAAAAATGAACGTCCTTAACATAACAGTTTGAGTGTACAGGGGAGAAATGATTTATAACAGCCACAATATGAGAATATGAGGTACAACATCACACTTCTTTTAAGCCATGCTGGGATAGCAGGGATGGACATATTGGTCTGTTGATTGGCTGGTTGGTCACCCACTTTGCTCTACACTGAAATATCTCAACAACTATTTGATGGATTGAGATGACATTTTGTAAAGAACAGCTCAAAGTTTCCACTTATCCATTGGTATTTCTTAACATCTAATTAATGGATTGGCACAACATTCATGGTCCCCAGATAATTAATCCTACTGGTTTTAGTAATCCCCTGATTTTTCCTCTAGCACCACCATGAGGTCCACATTTGTGGTTTTGATTTAGATGTCTCCACAACTGTCGGATGGATTTACCATTTAATTTGGCAAAGACATTCATGTCCCCCTCAAGATGAATTGTAATACATTTCCGCTTTTTCATCTAGTGTCATCATCAGTTCAAATCTTTAGTTAGTCTAATAGTTTGGTTTATAACCAAAGACCTGCAAAACAAAGAACATTTACATCAGCTTTACTTTGTGTTTTACTTATTAGCGTCGTGATGTCATGTTGCACATCTGTGATGTTTTCTCCTTTGTTTCTCACTCAGGTCTCGATGACCTTGGATTGATTTGACAAATGGTTACTGAGTCAGTGACCTAACCATCAATAGACTGATAATCTCCCTCTCTGACAACTGCTTTCAATGTACAGTTCAAGCTGTTTTGAAGCAAACAAGCACAAGGACCTGCTGGTAACGTGTGTGTGTTTGCGTACGTTCAGCTGCACATTGCAAGTGACAGACTTTAGTGTAGGAGTGAGATGGAAAAGTACCACATATCATGTGCCTTTGAGGCAATCTCAACACCATCTGCGTGTCCTTCGTACCACTCCAACCCCCCTTCAGTAATGTTCAGAAAATGAAGATCATGTAACATAAGATTTCTCCATCAGAGCCAAAGTGAAAGTTTGGCCTATAGAATAGATTTACAAGGGTGCATATAAATACAAACACATGTAATATAGTCACACGCCGTAGATTGACAAGGACATGACCTCTCCATTATTGCCATTAAAAACACAAGCAACGCAAAGCCTCACAAATCATTTCACCAAAAAGGCCACTCCTACTTCATCCAATATACCGTCGCTGCAGGATCATAAACCACTTAATGTCTGAACATAAAAAATGCACTTAACAGCACATCAACAACATCAGAGATCAATACTTGTGCTTCTACTTCAAGGTTTCGGGTGTATTCATCTTAGCAATATAGCTCATGTAGATGTTAGATTAAAGAGAAAGCGTGGACAAACACTGCTATGTTTTAATAGGCCAAGGTGTTCAAGGAACCTCCTGAGGTAAGAAATGTGAATATTAACACCAGTATGTAAATCAGTCCAGTCTATGGAGACACTCAGAGGCTGAAGTCTATATAGTCATCCTTGGTTTCTTGTCCATTTCTGGAAGTGAGAGGGTCAGGAAAAAGCAGCAGACACTTTGTTTTGCCTTTCCTCATAATGTACAGCTGTATTATATAATGCACAGACTCAATTTATGAGACTTTCATTCCCTTTTTCTCATGAGAGCATGTTTCCTTAAATTCTGAACGAGTCAAGCCCAATATTAAAAATGTGTCTCAAGGGGCTTGACTATCTGTAATGCGTACAACACACTCCATCCTTAGACTTTCGCTTCAGATAAGGAAAAAATGTTAACGGGGAAAAATGGAAGAATGTTTTATGAAATATAAACATATTATTTAAAAGGAATAAATGGAAGAAAAATCAAAGTGCATACATGCTCAGGCTGAATTGTAGGGATGTTAAGTGATGAGCTACTAAGGTATGGGGTTAGATGGTTTCTGATGAAGGGTGCTGGGCTTTTGAAGCTGAGCTAACATTTCCACCACTAGACTTAGGTCCTGTAGCTTTCTTGAAAACGAACTCTGGTAGCATTACTCTTTGAATCGGCATTAAATGCAATTAGACCATGCAGCTCCGACGAAATAGATCATTGATCATTTTTATTGTATTTTGTTGAGGAGCTGTAATTAAAGATGGAACAATTAATCAATTAGTTGATTGACAGACCATTAATCTGCAACTATTTTGATAATTGATCAACCGTTTCAGTAATTATTCAGACAAAAGCTTCCAGCCTCTCAAATGTGAGGATTTGATTTAAAAACATAGTTTGAAGAATAAAACAAGCCTTTGAAGAAATCATCATGAGAGCTGGAAAACAAATAATTTGAATGTTTAGTCTATTTTAGATTAAAACGATAAATCAAAAAAGGAATTGCCGTTTTAACCAACAATAAAAAGGATCCTCAGTTACAGCCCTGTCTGTAATCCATGCGGGCAAGAGTAGCCTCTATTATATATCATATTTATTAAATAATAACTTCTCATTCCCTTGTCACATATAGCTGTAGAAGAAACTCTTTTTATTTTATTGTAATAAACTCTAGGAGATTGGGTATTGGCAGTCATCCAAACACTGGCAGAACACATTTGTGTTTTACCTGAAGATTTTACCATGAAAGGTCAAAGCTATTAATAGTTTTGCTTCCGCTGACAGTTTCTCTCCGCCGATCTGACTTTATGTGACAACACAGCAAGCTGCTAACTCTGTGTGTGTGCATGTGTTTATTTGGAGAGCTGACCCTGAAGTACACAGCAGTAAACCAGTCAAAATGTGTCCACTTCACCAGCAATATAGATATAGCTGAGAATCATAAAGTATTTATGACTTTCAGTTCATCATGGTCTTTGTTTCATTGCTGATTGGAGAACTGTGCTGAATAGTATCTGAGCTGATGGATGAGAGAAAATAGCTCCTTTTTCATCAGTATTGCCAGACTCTCAACAAATACTTTTCCTGCTTTGCTCTTACTGATTCTCTCTCTGTGGCTCTTATCAAGATTGCAGTGTTACATTGTGATTCATTGGCTTGCAATGAAGTGAACAGAGACATTAATCACCCTTCACATATCAATAGAGGGGAAATGCACATTGCATTGGCTTGATGTACAGTAGCTTTAATACAGTTCAGAATTGCTATGGATTTGCGATTATAGTTCGATACAGTATAGTTGTAGCTGGTGCAATATTTGAGTCACGGTCAAATATTTAACGACACAAGAATTTTTAATTAAAAACTGCTTTTATGTTAAATTATAAATGTGTTTTTTTTTAGTTTAGGTCTCTTAAAGTTTTCATAACTACTCAAAATGGTAATTATTTTATGTATCACTGTTTATTAAACAGTGCATAGTGGAGATAAACGGAAGGTAAAGCATTAAGGAGAAGCTTCAAATACACATTATTTAAACATATATATGTTCAGCTTATTGAGCCCCTAAATGTGGTTCATAGTTTGAAGCCCCCTCAGGCACAAATCTTGTATAAATAAAAGCTGTCTTTGATGATTCTTCAGGGAACCGAAAGAGGATATTTCTACTTACTGCTGTGTCAATATGTGTGGAGTGGAGTGTAGGTTGTATGGATCTTTTCATAACATATTTTTGGTATTACATTTTTTCTGTCATGCACAAGATGAAAGAAGACACTGGAGAGCTTTTAATAGACAAAGGAAACAATGCACTGTCTAAATGAAAATGAAGGCATCAACAAATGGGAAGAATTACTCATTTTAAAGGATGTTCACATGTCCTCAGCTGTCAATCACTACCTTCAATATAATAGGGGAATTGTTACATAAGACATGTAAATTGTAGAGACTGTTCAGGGCTATAAAGAGGATTAAATACTGAGGCCATGAGTCTAACATGCAGACCTATTGTGGCATATATTTACAACATTTCTACTCTTCTCAGCCTATAAAATATAAACAAAGTGCTAGATTTTTAATTGTCCGACATGCATTTCCCTAAGTTTGCTTAAACCTAATTCTATTTTCTCTTTTAAATGAAGGAAATAGAAGAAGGTGAGTACAGGTCATATTCAAATATTACAACTTGAAGAGCAGCTCTTCTCTCTGTGTTTATGAATAGTGCATTTATGCTTTTGTATAACTCCAAAGAGAGAGACTAAAGCAGAATAACAGGTTACATAACACCTGTAATAAAATTATTAATATTCTATTCATATTTATCATACTTTCTCTTTGAGATTTTTAATCAAACTGGCTTGCAATGTTTACAACACATCAGGCTGCCCTTGCAGTGCTGTGATGAGTGGACTAATTAGCTAATTGAATGCAGTATACAATAAATACTGTAGCGAATGTAGTTAAGCGCCATAAAGCTGACTCGCACTTTAGCTTCTTCTAGAAGTTACATTACGTTAAATTAAGGGGGTTTCCAAAATGAAATGGCTGCAGAATAAAGCAGACGTGCAGTTTTCAGTGGTGGGCAGCTACACTCATAATTGATTAATAAAGAATACACCAAGAAGATTTATGTCAACCTAAAAAGGGAGGTACAACTTTACTTTCATGAGATTAAATGTGCAAAGTGATGATGAAAGGATATCATGTAAACTAAATGCTCTTATTGAGTATATATCTGTTTGCTCAGGGAAGCGCTGCCAACCAATGCCGCTGTTGATTTTCAGCAAACATAGCATATTGAATCCTCTTGCCAGACAAAGAATATTTTAGTCATGTTGCAGATGACACCACCAGGTCCACATCTGAGTAAACAGCAAACACGAGTACGGGAGTGAGCGCTGTAGGACAGCTACACCAGCTACGGCCTCATCAAACACAGAACACCAGCATCGTGTACTGATTGTGGTCACAAAACTACAATTATACAAAGACAGATGCACAAACTATTATCTCAAACCAGACACGCGCTCGTAGATTCGTTTTGAAGGTGCACGCACACGCACACGCACACACACACACACACACACACACACACACACACACACACACACACACACACACAGGGTTGTGAGTAAATACCATTCCGCTGGGTTAGTCAACAGCCAGGTGTATACTCTGCAGACAGAGCTTGACAAACGGCAAACAGGGATAATACAGGGAGCTCTGGCTCTGTATAACCAGTCTCCACACTGTTGTCATATTCAGCTGTGGCACTGCTGATATATAGAGGAGAACACTGTGTTCACAACCAGCTACAAGCCCCTTCTTGTAACAGTCAGTCATCCAGTATCACACCACCAACTCACTGGCAGCAGCCGCACAGCTCGGCTGGTTCTTCATTATGCTCATTCAGTGAGGAGCAGAAGATAAGACCTTAACCTAATATAACATAAATTGGATGGACATGTGAGCTTCAATATAGAGGGGATCAAATCAATAGGACAATTTGCATTCATTTGGTCCAAAACTGTCAAAAATTATGTCTGAAGAGGATTTATCTGTTCTGCCTGATTTTGATTATATTCATTTGGTCACTTATAAGTAAATGCTTTATTGTTTACCACAACACTTGGCAAGGACCTAAAAAACCTATAATGTTCCCTCTGAATGCTTGTTGTGCTCATACAGCATCCAGCAGAGGTGGAAAGTAACTAAGTGCATCTACTCAAATACTTAAGTGCAATTTACTTGACTGAACTTAACTTGAGTACTTCAATTTTATGCTACTTTTTATTTCTACTTTCTTCTACTTTTAACTCCACTGTACAGTTTTTATTTACCGCCTACTTTTCAGATTAAACATGCAAAATACACATACTGTTTATACCAGGGGTGTCAAACTCATTTTAGTCCAGGGGCCACATGCAGCACAATTTTATCTCAAGTGGGCCGGACCAGTAAAATCACAGCATAATAATCTATAAATAACGACAACTCCAAATGTTTCCCTTCGTTTTAGTGCAAAAAAGTAAAAGTACATTCTGAAGATGTTCAAATTTGATCTTTTTACAAAACATTAACAATAGTATGCCTCAGTTTATCATTTACACATGTGCATTACAACTGGTATCTGGAACAGTATTTTACTTTATGATCAAAACAACTCATTTTCACACTTTGCAAAGTCATCCCAGCAGGCCGGATTGGACCCTCTGGCCGGACCGGTTTTGGCCCCCGGGCCGCATGTTTGACACGCCTGGCCTATACTAATGCATCAATAAATTAATTTGGATACTTTAAGTACATGCTTTGATGATACCTTTGTAGTATTTTGTGAGGTACGGCTACTTGCATAACATTAGATCTTAATGATTTTCAAAGCATTTTGTTTTGATTGTTAAGGTCTCTGGCTTATGTGCAGTGTTAACTTCCTGACTGTTCGTAAAGCTCTACCAACAATAAAACAATAGATTGTTTTACTTGATCAACAGAAAATTAATCTGCACCAGTTCTGTTGAGTTGAGTTGTGTTATACAGCATTTTAAATTGAAATAAACTACATAATAAATACATTTTTAAAAACAATCAACACATAAATCAATAGGGAAAATAATTGTCGGTTGCAGTTCTGGTACATAGCAGTAAAATATGCAATCTTGGGTATTGCTCTCAAAATCAAAAGGAAAATCTATGTCCTGTACGTTCTTATGGTCGGTTGCAGAAAAATGAGCACAGTTTGATATGCAAGTCTAACCAATGGCAGAGAAGCCCTGTACCAGAAGGTTACAGAAGGTTAAAACTTCAAACAGCTGAAAAGGCCATTATATTATATATATATATATATATATATATATATATATATATATATATATATATATATATATATATATATATATATATATATATATATATATTATAATCTGATAAAAATGTGTTCCTTATTTTTCTTATAATATATTTATTTATTTTACATTTATCTCCTGTGATAGTATTTCTCAGATATGGTTCAAAATAAAAAGTTCTTGCTGCAGTGCGACAACACTATTTTATATTGTAGAGTACGCAAAGCCAACTGTGGGTTGGTATCTCTGATGCTGGTGCATTACTCTCATCAAAAACCTGAGACATAAATCCTTTCCTTCCACCCTCTTATCACAAATCACTTACTGCCCTTTTCCCTCTTTTCTCTGTCTAGTAAATTTCTCTCACTCTCATGCCTTTAAAAGTGATTATCTCCGATAGCTATTTCTTTGTGCCAATCTGTTGTCATCTAGTAAAATGCTCAGTAAGGTTTGCGTCAAGTATATTCTTCAATAGCAAATGCTTCAGGATGTAGTGAAAATGAATCATAAAAATAACATTAATCAGACTTTTTCAAACATGGTCTTTACATGAGAATTAGAAACACTTTGAAGATTGTAGACAGAAAGGAACAAATATATGTTTATAAAATATTTCAGTGGGCTACAGAGGTCTAATAAGCTCACTTCTTTCTAACTTCACACCAACATATTTATGTCATTGTAAAATGTGTAGTCTTCAGCCCCAACTGACACGCAGCTCCTTCTGGAGCCACCAAAGGTTTTACAAAACATATGTAATAGTACACCCATGACATGTGATGAGTTGAAATCAACACGTTTTTTAGAATTATTAATAAGAAAGGAGAGTTCTGATACCTCTTTAATGTGAAGAACAGATCATTTGCCCATTTGTTGTACACATTGATCTGTTATGATTATTTATGTGGTCTTGTGTAAGGATGATAATGCTTCTTCTGTCATTTTACATCAATGATAGTGATCCATGCAATGCTTTTGAGAAGAAAGCAGAAGGCCTCTGAAACAGATTGAGGTGGTGTACTGACTATGTTTTAAGGAGGAGGCACAGGAACACGTGACACCCATAATAAAACAGGAAATAAACTTAGAGTGAGTGTCTACCTGACAAACGGCGTCACGGCTGCTCCAGGCTGCTGTTTGTGTTCTTTATGCCTCCGTCAGAGTCATAAGACAAAGAGGGAAAGAGAGTTGACAGAAGACTGCAGTAATGATCCTGCTTTAGCTCTTACCTCCTGTCTGCTTTCTTTAATTTGGAAAACCACTTTCTCTAATCTCTCTCTCTGTCTCGCTCATTGCTGTCTTATTCCAGTCTTAGTGTACTCTAGTAATTGTACCTTTGAAGCAATGTTTCAAATGGTTCAACACAACTGCACACAATTGAATAAACATATTTAACCACCAACAGCCGCCTGCCTTCATTTCACTTGCAAGACTCAAAAAAGATGTGCGATGATGTCCAGCCGCACATGTGCAGTGATTATAACTGCCATACCTCATAATTATGACTTAGAATCTCATAATTACGAGAAAACTATCTCACCATTATGAGGAAAACATTTCACAACAACAGTGTAAGAAAGAAAATGTGATTATAACGGTTTGAGAAAACAGGAACATGATGACTAGCTGATTTAATTTTGATGGGTTTTGATTGGTTTAACGGTTAAACCAAAGCCCATCAAAATTAAATCAGCTAAATGTGTAAATGTGTAAATTATTAATATGTGAAGACTGCACAGGCATCTTTAGTCGCTCGAGTTCAAGCACAAACACACAAAAAGCTTGGTTTTCTTAGTTTATATGATGGTAAATTTAATTTAATTTGGATTTGGACTGGATTTTTATAGACCAGAAAATAATTGCAGGTAATTGCAAATGAAAATAATGCCGCCCTAGTTTTATTTTAATGTAATTTTGATGAGGAAAGTCATAATCATAATAAGGTTATAATAAATGTAATGTAAATGCTTGTTGCTAAAAGAATACAGTAGATCATACAAGTAGCTTGAGATGTATGTTATTAACACATAATGGTTTGTTTTTTCAGGTTGCATTGCAAAAACAGGGCTGCTAATGTTCTTTTTCGTTTTCCACTTTTTTCCTGAGTATGACTAATGTGCAGTATTTGGAGCAGGGATTATATAGGAACAATGGAAAAAGATTGACAGGAGCCCTGCAGTTTAATCTGTCTCAACCCATGCATACAGCATGAGGACATATTAACAGTTTCCAATCATATCCAGGGGCTGTGTCCTTCAGAAAACATGGGTATTTTGTGTTTTACCACCAGGATTAAGGTTGAGCAAATGCTAACTGTAGATGGTTAAAAATGTATGCCGCTTTGGACAACAGACAAGATTACAGAGGCTCTGTAAGGACACATATGTTATACTATAAATAACAAGTACACTGTATTATGAGAGAGAACAGATTCAAACTAAACCACAGATACATCTTTGCCTCTTATGAGGAATAATTCCTTACATGATGCCACCTTGAAATATACAATATTGTACATTCGTGTGCAAACACTCTATGGTGTAACATTTTGCATTTCTGCAGCTATATCTGTCAGTACATGATTGCCCCGTGTACAAATATCAGGTCACATGGCGGCTAGATTATTCAAATGCAAAAGGCAAATATGAGTCAGTTTGATCCTGACTGTGCTGCCTTCAAAGTAGTCGAACCTTTGAGAAAAGACGTTAGTATTCTAACAGATAAGATCTTAGCCTTCCCTCCTGGTTATATGCAGACAGAGGAGATGTTTAATTTTTGAAGCTGTGATTTGTTACACACGGCTGCACAGATTGTAGGTGAGGGGGTATTTTGCCTGCTGCTTTTCAGCTGTCACCCCTTTTGAATCCACTTTCATATCCATACCATTGATGAACACCTTTGTTCTTCAGTAGTGTTGCTAGAACACACTAAGACAGCAGCTACTTCATGGGAGATTAATATTCTTTAGCAGCAGCTTTCTGATTGGCAATGTTAACTCAAAGCTTGACTGTGACACTCACTGTGAAGCTTCTTTTATTGTGAAAGGATGTGTTCTTCTACCATTTAAAGACCTTACATAATATCATAAAGGATTTCAATGGCATACTTGAACTCCCCATTTACTGCTGCGCTCTTTCTGTCCACATGACAGAATGTGTTTGTTGTTCACGTTTAATCTTACAAAATATCTTCTGATTTTGTTCAAGGAAGACAAGAGAAATAAGGGGTAATAAATGAAGAGACATACTCTATACAAATTAAGATTTTAAAAACCATTCAGTGTTTAAAAAATGCTCATAAGCCAGTTAGCGCATATTCTTATAAAAATGTTTAATGTTACTAATTTTACTCATGCCTCTTCCAAGGATGTCAGTATAATCGCTATAGAGCTCGAGAGCAGATATAGATAGAGGAGAGAGAGAGAGCGAGAGCAGAAATCCCAAAACACGCGCGATAGAGAGAGCGCTAGAGCTATCGAGAGAGAGATAGCGAGCCGACTCTCCGTCTCTCAGATCTCTTGTCTCTTCCCCTCTCTCTCTTCCCTCTCTCTCTCTCTCTATCTATCTCTCTCTCTCTCTCTCTCTCTCTCTCTCTCCTTCTCTCTCTCTTCTCTCTCTCTTCTCCTCTTCTTCTCTCTATATTCTATCTCTCTCTCTCTCTCTGTACTATAATAACTATGTTCATGTATGACGATTGTGCCATATTGTGATTTTCTATGCAAATACATTTTCTCTTTCCTGATGTCTGAAGTGATGCCAGTAAGCGTCCAAGGCTTAAAGATAACTTCACTTTTATTCACATTTAAATTTCTATTTATAAGTGTTATTTCATATATGCGACTCTTACCATTTGTCCTGGCAAGGCATTCGTTATGGTTTGAAATGTAAAACAAATCACAATTGCTTAGCACTAAACACCAAAGCAGCAAACTTCATCCAAGTATCACTGATTTGCATTTCAGTCTACTTCACATTCAAAGCACAGAGCCTGCTGCACAATTCATAGCTCCTCTCCCTCAGTAGTAACAACGGGCCTACTGTATAGTATTAAAATGCTGAGCCAAGAGGCACTCTATTAAGAATGCCTGCTGGCAGATGTGTTGATTGGGTCAGATTATCTTCTAGGCATCACACTGTCTAATTGAAAACGTCCTGAACCCAGCAGATTATTCAATTCTAAAATACACATTCATTGTGATCTATTAAAAAGCATATGGGTTTGATTCATCAGATTTCTTTTTTAGCAGTTTGACTGCTAATGTTTGCTTCTGTTTGACTGCACAAGAGCTTTCATTTATTATCCAAATCTGCATTAAACAAGAATATCAGAGCTTTGTCAGTGTTTTGTTCAGTTGTGCTTATTACCTAATAAGACTTCCAAAGCCATGTAATATACTTTGTGAGGCTGTACTTGGGCCATAAGTGGTACAAAGTCTTCCCACTCAAGTTCCAAGTCCTATACTTTGGATTTTGAGTCCTAAACAAGTACTTCTTATATACTGCAATTCATCTTTTGTTGACCACCGTATAGTTTTTGTCTGCAAACAAAATTATCTTTGGTATCGTTTTTTTCCAACTCATTAACGTTTTTCACGGTTCTCTCTGAAAACATGATGGGATGCTGTCCTACATCCTCTGGGAACCATGAAAGTCTGTACAAACTATAAAAGCAAATCCATCAAATAGTTGTTGATATGGACCAAAGTGATGATCTGACCAACCGACCAACATTGCCGTCAATAGAAAAACAACAAAATTCCTTATTACAGGACACATAACACACTCATAATGCTTTGTGATTCATGACCTTGCATAGTAAATCATCCTTTATGTTTAATTCCTCCGTGCACACAGTTTTGGCATCTTTTTGCTAATAAACGAAGGAGGACTTTTCCCTCCAGGACAATCCACACTGATGCCATAACTCCATGAATTACTCAAATTAAATTTATATCTGTCAATAACATCAATAATATATTTACACCATGTTTAGAGTGGGGGGCATCAGTGTAAGTGTTTCGCAGGACAATTAGCCTTGCAAACACACGTGTCACCAGTGAAATTTGCACATACACAAGACCTACATTTGAACAGCAGCCTCCGTACTGCTGATTGTGAAGACATATTTCAGACTGAGTGAGAGAAACTATTTCCCTCGCCCTTATTTCCCTTATTGTGTTACCCTTTCACAGGGTTATAGCAATACATTTGAAGAAGCAGCAGTGGAGCGCCCATACTCTGCAACCTGGCCTGTTTCTCTGTGATAGCCCATTACTGCTGTTTGTGCGCCAGAGCTTCTGATAACGGATTATCATGGAGCTGCTCCACATGTTTCGCTGAGGCCTTTAAGTCTTTTCATTACAGAAATTGCTTCATCATATTTCTGTGACTAATCTATAATAGCACAAAATTGTAATAGGCTACATATTAGATTGTGTAGCCAACGCTGTGAGCAATTTCCTTAATAAATTATTGTTTGCGGACGTCTGAGGAGCCCACATGAAAGGGAGGTTCAAGGGAATCTACAGACAACATATTGGACCAATGTTGAATGTTGTTTCTTCAATAAAGTGTATTTTGTGAAAACATATATATAATAAACTGTACAATGCCATAACACTGTAAATGAACAAAAGTGCCAGAACGTGCTCTGTGTTGTTAAATGTTTCTGTGTAATTAATTATCTTCTTTCTTTCTGTGTTTAAAAAAAGACTTGAAACGTGTCATTTAATTCTGCACACAGTGTATAGTTCTTCTGAGGGGATTGTTTTAATCCAAAGCAACTTTGGACCAAATCAACATCTAGGCAAGACTGTAGGCAGACAGACACTCTTTCATTTCCTGGTCTGAAAGCAAGCATTGAATTGTTTGCCTGGATATTCACTCACCCCCAGCAAAAGGATCGTGGCTACCAGATATGAAAGTGCATTACTAAGCATGCATTAGACTATCAGTAACCTATGCAGAGCGGGACTCCAAACAAACAAATAGATGGAGACACTGTGGTTTATGCCTCCCACATAGACTTGTGCATTAGTCAGCAGAAAATAATTCAGACCATATGGCTTAAACTGTGTCCAAAAGAAGAGGAATCGTCTGAAGGTTAAACAAAAACAACAGATACAAGCACCATTTCCATAATGCTGTTTATAGAGTTCCCCGTATGATACATGATTAGCCAAAGATTAACTGAGCTGAATGAATCCTGCAGGTCCACGCTAAGGGTAACTTCTGCCTGGTGAGGAGAGCAGCAAGAAACTGCTACTACAGTCTCGTTGAGCCATGTGATGATCATTGTTTTTGCAATATAAAAGCAGCCCTACACACAAAACATGTAGATCACTTACATCCATAATTGCATTTGCACTTTAATGAATTAAAATTGGCATTACAGCCTTGGAGTATAAACAACAGATGGCCTATTTCTGGTGGGACAGATACAAGCACAAATAAAGGACAATAAACTGGGTCCATTGTAGTGATTAACAATCAGGTCAACCTTGCTTTAGTACAGTAGAGCCTGTGCATGGTGACTTTGACAGTAAGGACACCATGACCCAAAACTGGCTTCAACATGAATGGAGCCTCACAGCAGGATGTGGGCCTTCTCCCTTATAGTAACTTATATAAATCTCAGAAACTGGACCTTCTGTAGAAAATAGTTTTTTTTTCTAGAATAAATGTGTGGACATCTAATTTATGCAATTCATTAACTGCAACCCGTCCAGAGGAGCCAAGCTCATCTTCAGAGGAAAAAAAGGCTAAGCAACCCTCCTCAAGAGGTCTGTGCCTAAAAGTCACCTTGGGAGGCCAAATTGACGGGATAAGTGATGGCGCAAACGGGTTGAAATTGGATATCCGCCAGGAAGGCAGGACATAGAAACAAATACAGCTGCATATGTAAAAGAAAGCAGGTATTCAGTGAGATGTAGTCCAACAAGCACAATGCCGTTTTAAATAGCCATCCACCGCCCTTTCAATGAATGGGCTCTGAGACTGATCTCACTTAAGAGCGTGTGTATGGAGGAACATGGACTGCACTCACTCTGCAGCTCTGCAGTACCATGTGTCCTTTCACTATCAGGAGCTCGGAGCGCGTTTATGTGCTCCTGTCATGCTCCTGAGGATTTCAGCATTTTGCGTCAAAAACAAACAAACAGTGGCTTCACTGGGACTGTGCTTTATCCGTGCGCTATCGGATAGGCCTAGTGGCCAAAAACCCCTCTGTGCACTACCTTATGTAGGTCATCAATGACAACATCTGCGATATGAAAGCAGGCATTTCGTCAGCATGTGGTTATTAATTATGCCTTTGCACCGAGGGCCCTTACCTTCTGCTGTCGCCTTGCCATATCTGTGGGCTGTTTTGCATTGAATGGGTAAGCGACGCATCGCATCACAAACACATACAACTGCAGCTTCTTTTTACGGTCTTCTTCTTCCCTATGCATCTTCTCCAGATCCTCTTTCTCCTCGCTGGCGGCTGACGGGCTCGGGCTTGTCGGACGGGCACTGCTGCGGCTGCTGCTGGGCGCTAGTCCACCCGAGCTCTCGCTGGTCCTGCTTGGAGAGATGCGGGATCCGGCCTGAGGTGCCATTGCCTCTTTGCTTTCCTCCTCCACTATCCCATCAGATTCCTCCTCGCTGGACGACGGATCTAACATCTTGCTCTAGAGGTGATGCGTCCCTACAGATATCCTAACCTACTAAAGGAGGTGTTTTGATATCCCCCAGATGATGGCTGTGCCGTTGTTTTATCCGTGCCTTGATTTCATGAAGAATATGCCCGAAGTCAAGACAGGGATAGGCCCTGATTGTACTCGCTCGCTGAGGGATGTCAGCAGTACGAGTGGAGCTGGAGGAGGTTGAGTCTGCTCACACTGAGCTTTCTCCGCCTGCGCCGAGCACTCGTCGATGCTTACGTATTTTCTGTATTTTATTGGCCAGTCACTGCTGCGGATGTGAGAGGGGGAGGTGAGAAGGGAGCAGAGGGGAGGGGCAGGGGGAGTGTAGTGTACAGCTGAGGGGAAAGCGGGCGATGGCCTCTCCCTGCCTGCCAGGCGGGACTCAGGCGCGGGGAGCTGGCCCTGGTCCTGAACACAGAATAAGAACAGAGAGTGAAGGATGCGCGACTCGTCCTTAATCTCATCCTAACGCTCTGCAGTGTTACACCTAAAATGGCTGCCACAGGATTTATCTGATATTGTCACTGGAATGGGGAACATTATTCCGTTTATGGGCAGTGCACGGGATGCAGAGTAGTTGGTGTAAACCGTGGGTCCTGATCCACCCCGTGCCGTGTGCTGTTGAAAGGTGGGGTAGCCATGAAGACTGAACCTGCTCGCTCTCTGTCTGTAGGCTTCTGGTCGAGAAATACATTGTTGCAGTATGTGCTGGTAGGCAGTCTCTTGCATTATGCTGCAGTCACACCAGCGTTTCATAGAGATGTATTATTGAAGGCGAAGAGGAATCATCAGGTGTTGAACTTAATGCACAGTTTCTGACCAAATACAAATGTCCAACATACAGTGTTGGTCTTTAATAAAATACCATCAAAGACTTGGTTGAATGTTGGTATATTATGTTAAATATGAAATGATATGACAGTGTTTATATATATATATATATATATATATATATATATATATATATATATATATATATATATATATATATAGTAAGTATTACAGTGTAATGCTTTATGATATCAAAGTGGGATTTGACGCACTGTGATCAAGTGATCACGTGACCTTTCGAATCCTTCCACACTACAATACTAATGCAAACAAACTACATGTACATGGCACACGGTTCGCAATACTCATTTCCTGTATCTGTTTTTAAAGACAACTTGCAACAGTTTTTTCCTCAAATCTTATCTCATTAAAAGTTTAGATTGGACCAATATATTTGTGCACTTTGCTAATCAAAAAAACAGGTAGCAGATTAAGATAGGTTTCGTCAGCATGACAGAAACAAATGCAAAGACTATTTGACCTAATTAAACTGACAGGGAGACACTGCCACAAACTTCTACTCAACACACGTTGTTGTTGTTGTTGTTGTTGTTGTTGTTGTTGTTGTTGTTGTTGTTATTACCTGTAGGACAATAATAACTTAGGATACATCTTATACAATCTCACCCCAGCTATCTAACAATCTCTGACTAACTGTATCACATTGAAAACCCAATACTAAAGACTAAAACCACATACTGGAGTTGATCTGTTCATGATTATATCTCCCCCTGCTGATGAGATTTTTTAAGTGTGGGCTTGTGGAGCTGGTCTGACCGCTGGGTCCTGCTGCCAACTGGATTTATCTTAACCCTAATATCGCCTTCCATTTTCTACTTTTTAGTTTCATTTGACTTTCAATTAACTGCTTATGACTTTTTGTTACAGGTCACATGTCAAAAAGTTAGAAGATGTTCAACTAAAAGCGATATTCCCTTCTCATATAATTACATTTGATTAGGTTTTTAGAGGTAAAGCCATGCAGTAATTCCTCTGACCCTTGATTGTGTTCACCTCCCCCACACTCATGGTACTTACAGTACCAGCACATCCAATGACAGCCTTTATACTGTAAACTCAGCATGCACACAGGATAAGCTTCATCTCTGAGATTAAATTGAATCTGACCGTTGGACAGTTGGCCAGTTGGCTGCTACTCCAGATGTTTTTTACGCGTCTGACCCACAAATTCCCTGCAGGTAACGATGCTTTCAAGGAATCCTTATCTCTAGGTTTTGCTCTAGTGGATCTCCTGTTGCCCTGACTTGGCATTTAATAGTCCTGTAGTTTTTTCTCATACAACTTGCCCTTGTGGATTCTCAGCATGAGGTTTGCCTTTGTTCCCATAGTATTCAACTCATTACATTCTCAACAGGCCACTACCAGCTCCTGACGGGTGAGACCCCTCAGTTTTCTGCGACTGCACACTCTTGAGATCCCTCGAAGAGGTCTTGCACTAACCTCTGCAACAGAACTCTCCAAACCTTTTAATAAACATTAATAATTGACTGAAGTTCTCTGCTCCGCTCCTCTACTTCATCCAGAGTGTGTACACATTAAATGTTGATGTTCTTCACGGTAATACAACACAAAAGGCCAATGTAGAAAAAGTACAGGTTAAGTTATGCGGCTGAAATGTTGTTTTTTTATGTTTTAAGGAGAGAATTTACATCTTCATTTTGTGTTAAATTTCCATCGTCGGTCTAATGTTCATGAAGTTTAGAAGACAATTTCACCACAACATCCAATAAACAGCTTTTGATGAAGATGAAGGCCAGGTGATATGTTTAAAAGCTCCAGAACGGCTGCTAAATAGACCTTGTAAGAAGATCAACTGCTGTTTCCAAGGTCAAAAATGAACTTTAGCTTTTAAATCGACATGGGTGAGTGGTCCTTAAACCTGCAATAACACATTTTTTGGTTACATAAGGGCAGTAAAAACAAGTTGTGAACTCAACATTGACTTATTAACACCTTTTAAGTTGACAACAGTTGCCTATTTACACAGACAGCAGTTACAGAACAACTTTAGCATTCATTTGGAGTTATGTTTGTGTCCACCAGACAAATGTAAGCCCAATCTTCATTCTCCTTGTAGTTTTGTTTTGATCTCCAGCAACTCCTGAGGGAAACTATCTGGCTCTTCAGCTGCTAAAGGCTCCACTACAATATGTTCACCAGCTAGTCGTTTACTTTGTCTGTTTGTCGTTTGGGGCTGGGAAGGTAGATTACGGTCCGTTTTTAGAGCGACTGAATACAGCGATGATGAGAGCAGTGAGAGAGAACCAAACAGTAAAGTTGCGTAAAGATTGAGCTGAAAGACATTAAACCGCTTCCCAAAGCTGAGAAAACTGTTGTTAATTTTCTGTCGGTTTGTCACCACAATCAGCCTTTTTCACATACAAGTAGCTGTTGTTACCATTGTTAAGATAAAAATATTGAAAAATAGTTTTTTAATATCTACAATTCAATGACAAGTAGGCAAACTCTATCTGCTGATGAAGACCATGTGACGCTATATAAGTGAAACTACAAGAACATTAACTAAATGGACATTGTGTTGAGATTATTTGTATCAACCGAGATCAAGAATGAACTTCAGTGTTCATGAAATATAAGGTGATAACCCTTTAATATAAAGTTCATGTGATAATGTGTGATTTAGTCACTTGATAGCAACTTCAGGTATATTCACAAATGTCAACATATCTGTCAAATACATGTTGAAGGAAATAAAGGAGCTATGGTATAAATTCCCCGTTGAACAGGATTAACCTGGAGAAATATATATGTGTATATAGTATATTCAACTATGTTCAAAAGAGATGCGATGAATAATTTGAACTTCCCCTGACCCTACTCTAGAAATTAATTATTGATTGAAGTCATACTCTATGGACACATGCTGACTTTATCATCACGCCTGAGTTTCATCTCAACAGTCTTTTTTTCCCATGAATTCTGTCTCTAAGAATGGAAAAAAACATAAAGAATAAAGAACCAATAAAAACACACTGGAGTCACTGGTTTGACTTTAATGTGTTTGTGGCTATTCCATACTGTAATGTGGGTGAGAGTTGACACAGACAGCATACGTAAAGCACACAGTGACAAACCAGACAGTGCAGCACAGCTGAAACATCACACAATAATGGCATTATAATATATTTATTCCTTCTCTACCTCAGCTCTTCATTTATACATCGTTCCTGCCAAACATGCTCTGGACAGTATATGTCCAGAGCATGTTTATTTTATTCAGTGTATATTCTCAAAGAGTGTATGAGCGGGACACATGCGTGAATTGTGATTATTTTTGCAGAAACTGATTCATGTTGTTCACTTCAGCTTGTATCGTTCAGATGTATATTCCTCTTTTTAGGCTTTATCTAGTCACCATGATAAGCTTTGGGTTCAACCGCATTTAAAAAAAGTGACACAAACACACACACACACACACAAACACACACACAAACACACACACACACACACACACACACACACACACACACACACACACACACACACACACACACACACACACACAGGCTCAGAGCTTCGCTGGAGTAGCTGAGGAGCTCTTTGAAATATTTAAATGCTGGAAGTGTTTTAAATGTGAGATTGATGGAATAGGGTCAGTGTCTGCATTGCAGCAACTATAGCCGCCTCACAGAGGGCTTCACACCGAGCAAGTACTGTATGATTAAGCTCAACATTTTCACCAAGAACGCGTGTACATCAACAGATGTGTTTCTTCTATGTGAAATTGACTGGATACATGGATTGCAGAGGACTGAAATGCTTAGTGTAAAGCAGAGATGGGTGTAAATTGGCCTTTAGGAGTAAGTAGAAGCCCGTTTTTGAAGAAATTCCCAATCTGTATAAATCCTTTTACGTAACACAGTCTCTGATGTTTTTGTTTTGAATTCTGATATTTCCATGTTGGCTCTTTGAAATGACTCTTGCATTGAATTTGAAACGGGTCCAGAATAACTTTTAGTTTTTTCATCTGTTTTACATTTTCTCTTGGCAGCCTTTTATGTAGATATGTATTGTTTCTTATTGTATACTACTTGCACAATATTTTCATGTTCTTTATTTAACAGCAAAACAATACAGATACAATACAATACAGTAGATATAATCAACTCTATGTGTTTGCTTTTATGGATTATTATCAACATTTAAGGTTCCTCTTATAATTTCAGGCTACACAGGAATAATGATTTTATTTTATTTTGTAAAGAAACCTACAATCAACCTTAATTAGGATTTGAAGTGGGCTTGAATCTAGTTCTATATTAACCCCGGGCCAAAGGTAAAAAACACTATATCATTCGTTAGACAGCCCATTTCCAGGTGGAGGCCTCATAAAAACCACCAGATTTATGCTTGTCTCTCCCTCACACAGTTTTCAGGGTAGAGAGGAGAGATGATGCCAAAAAAAGATTCATTAATAATGCAGCGAGAAGCTGGAGCCTCACCACTTTAACATGACGAAAAAGCTTATAGTTCTTGGACCAAGTAGGATATACGATTTATCCAATCAGTGCACACAGCAGTGAAAGAGTTCAGATGTATGTATCTTATTATACATACAGAAGACACAACCGTCAACTGGATTTTGGAGAGAGGAGAAAGATCAAATGCAGTGAGAAAGTAAGAAGAGCTAATCACTGCAGGCTCAGAGATGTTCCTCTCGATCAGTACAGCTAAGTACTGCCCTCTGTTGGCTGAATAACCAAAGAGCAGTTAAAGTCATCTGTTTTGTGTTTACTGTAAATATCCACCGCTACTAACAAAGTGAATATTTGATCGCCAGTGATGGATACAGTACTAGAATATTTCGCTTGAGTAAAAGTACTATTACGGTACTTTAAAGAAATGCTACACAAGTAAAAGTAAAAGTATTTGGGTTAAATGTACCAGTAAAGTAAAATGCCTGTTAAAATGTGTTCTGAGTCAAAGTTACTGTGTTACATTGTTAAATGATGATGATGATATATAATAGGACTGTTACCTTAAAGAACACCTTTAGGCTACAAAATAAAGTGCATTAACATGCTCCACCTTGCTCCAAGTTGTAACATTACACATTACTGCATCAATCATTTTCATCCAATAATATAACACACATTATTCTGAAATGGGCCATACTGCATGATGGGTACTTTTACTTTTGATAAGTAAATGTTGAAGCTAAAACTTAAACGTCAACAAAGATAATATTTTGAATATGGGACTTTAACTTGTAATGTTACACTGTTGTACTGATACTTTTTCTTAAAGGAGAAATATTATGAAAAACTCCGAGTTTTCAGAGTTTGTGCACGTACATTTAGGTATCAAGAGTGCCCAGCGACCCACAAACTGTGAAATAGGGTCAACCCAGTCAGTTTTCTGCAGGCTGCCTCGGTCAGAAAACATTGGATTCAACGAGCCATTTGGATTTGGCTCCCCTACCTATGTCAGATGTAGGGTCATCAGAATGAACCGCCCCCATCTAATATCTCCAACCACGGATGAAGAACTACCGTTGAAATTTTTCTCGCAATCAATCAAAGCAGACAGGGCTTTTTCAGGAGAGGGGCTAAAAGAGACAGGTGGGTCAATACAGATATATTCAGACACACAGTATGAGAAAATAATTCGTTTTTTGAATATTAAAACATGTAATAATGTTCTAGTAGTAACCTAAAATAAGATCTTAAACTTCAAACATTTAAACAATGAACTAACATTATCAACAGAATGTGAAGAGGTAACAGTGTTGACGTTATGTCACAGACGTCTGTGTGTTGTGTTGCAGAGATATCTACTGAAATCAGCATGCTAACTGACTAGTGCCGCTCCAGTGTGTCATACCACTTGTTCCTCTAGAGGTGATAGTGAGACACTGTAGCTCCAGTCTCAGGGCTTATCAACATCACATCCATGATCCCTGCAGGAGTAGAGTGTGCGGTGGATGGGAGACGGACGGATCTTCCGTTAGCAGGTAGCAGATAGCACCCATTTATCCGACTCCCCGCCGGATAGTCAAGCTTTATGTTGCTGTTGTTACAAAGGTTAGACCCAGTGCTCTATCAGCCCGCTCTGACTACTGGTGCTGGGATATGAGAGAGATATATAGCCATGGAATAAAAAGATTTATTTGGAGCAGATGCGTCAGAATTACATATTGAACCGTTAAGTAAAAGATATGAGTACTGTTACCACTGCCCCTAACTTACCGCTGTGCAATGTGTTTGTACCCTGTCGCCTCCAAGTTCCCTCCACTTCCAGTGCATCTAGTGCTTATTTTGCTGAAATACTTTAGTATGAACCACGCAAGCAGAATATAAACTAAAATAATAGAGCTCTTTAAATTAGAATTTGACACAAGGCCCCTTTCCGAGTTATGGCCACAAAATGTTTCATTTTTATTTATCAATTACCAAAACAAACCGACATACTGAAGGAGCCAAAATGTAATAGGGTTCAGTGTAGTGTAAAAATATGTAGAAAGTTTCAGAGAGATTAGATTTTATTTTTATTTTTTTGGATGGAAATCAAAAACCTGGCTGGATTTGCAGGATGTTACAGGAATAAACTGTCAAACCTCATGATTGGATTTCTGCCCTTTTTTGTAGTTATGAGTTATTGACAATAGAACATCATTGAATATTTGACTGAGTCAACATGCATGCTCCACGAGCCTCATTCATAATAAAGACATTGGATGGGTATTTTAAAACTAACTTACGATTGAATTATAATGTAGTCCTCCTGTTTCTTTCAACTGAGAACTACAAAATCAATCAATGTTTATTTTTGACCACATTGGACAGCTGTGTTTTTATCTGTTCTCTGCATAAACCTCTATTTTTACCGCAGCTTAATATTCCTGTCAGCCTCCAGCTTGTGAAATGAGTTTTAAAATACTCCTCATGACTTCTGGCTTTACTCTTCAGCATTGGGTATCTATCACTTTCAGAGTTGATTCCTAAATCCTGTGTTAAGTCTGGATTTCGCTGCCTTTCAAATAATTTCCCCTCATATGAACCATAACAACAGTTAGTGATCCTTTGGCACCGAATTCTTCTGACTGTTTTTCATCGTAGACTGAAAATGTCATCAGTCATTTTGTTATTAACATCAAAAGCCTGCCTGAGGGAATCAGTTAATCAAAGTTACTTTCTTTTTTTAGATAACTTCCCAAGACACACTTCTAATGACTTTCTTAAGTCATTGTTATTCATGTTTTTAATCCGACATTGGCTGCTTCCTCCGTAGTTGAATAACTTTCAAGATTCCAGTGGCCCATTTATTCTTATATATAACTTGCAGTCGTGTCAATGTCAAATCCACAGTGGCTTGAAATCAAACTCTGTCTAAGCCACATGGATAAATAATGTTTCAGACCTCTTTTTACTCATAACCTACATGTACATGAGTGATTCAGTCAGAATAGAGCCGTATGACAGACTAATAATAGCAAAGCAGTTGTTGTATTATACAGTATTATTTATTATTTATATGTACTATTTTATTGTTTTACTCTTCATCCTTTTATTTATTACTTCCTGTATTTATCCTGTTATTGTGAATGTATTAACAGCTGCTTTTGTCCTGTATCACTAGCTCCATTATGTCTTTGAGTGTGTGCTTTACTTTGTCTCTCAAAGCACTTTGTTTTTGAAAAAAGAAATGTTGATCATTTGAAAGTACCATAATATGTGATCCCGTGGTGTGGTGAAAACTGTGGGCATAGTAACTGCAATACTTTAGAATAGTGTGAGCAACACAAGCGCCTGGACAGACCATACAATACAAAGTGAAAGATCAAGTGGTAAAAAGTCAAGAAAAATCATCCTCAGGCCCTTGATTATTCATCTTCTTCTGTGAGACTCATGCTCTGTGTACTATTTAGGTTTGGAAATGCCTATATATTTGGTAATCATGCTGTTTTGTGAGTAAGAAATCACTTCAGCCTAAAATGTAGAGTTTTTGAGCTATAATAGCCCCTCAATCGAGAAAGGTCAATTTGAACATGTGTTATCACTGAACATAGAGTGAAGATTAATAATTAATCTGGTGCACAAAATCAGACCAGTCTGAAATATCACTTGATAGATCCGTACATCTAAAATCCAGGTTGCAGTGGAATACATTATTTATTTCAATCAGTATTGTGCACAATCCTAAATTCATTTTGTAATACAGATTTGTCACCAAAAGAGGTCAGCAGAATTCTGTTTATTACAATAAAATGGCCCAACTGTCATCATTAGAAAAGAAAATCTACAATACAAGAAGCTACAGTGTATTGTTTATTGTAATGTATGATAATGAACATCGATTTATTACTATTTCAATATACAATATTTTGTTTGTAATTTGAGACGTAAAACTGTATTGTTTAAAATCATATTATCATACTTGCTGCAGAGCTGGCCTAATAATTTATTGGACCCTAAACAATTGCCTGATCCCAAAACCATGTCCCTGAGTACCTTATGTTTTTGTCTGATGCAGCTGATATACACATTGCACGAAGTACAGTAACAATTGAACATGTCTATAAGCACCAGATAGTTATGAGTTGTACAATGTAACTCTAATGTTCTTGAGCATATAGCCTCACATGTTAAAAATTGTTAAAGGAGACACTGTTGTTAGCAACATATTAAGAAGGTTATTACACGGTTGTTAGAAACATATTAACTTAAGAAGGTTATTACACTGTTGTTAGAAACATATTAAGAAGGTTATTACACTGTTGTTAGAAACATATTAAGAAGGTTATTACACTGTTGTTAGAAACATATTAAGAAGGTTATTACACTGTTGTTAGAAACATATTAAGAAGGTTATTACACTGTTGTTAGAAACATATTAAGAAGGTTATTACACTGTTGTTAGAAACATATTAAGAAGGTTATTACACTGTTGTTAGAAACATATTAACTTAAGAAGGTTATTACACTGTTGTTAGAAACATATTAACTTAAGAAGGTTATTATACTGTTGTTAGAAACATATTAAGAAGGTTATTACACTGTTGTTAGAAACATATTAAGAAGGTTATTACACTGTCGTTAGAAACATATTAACTTAAGAAGGTTATTATACTGTTGTTAGAAACATATTAAGAAGGTTATTACACTGTTGTTAGAAACATATTAAGAAGGTTATTACACTGTTGTTAGAAACATATTAAGAAGGTTATTACACTGTTGTTAGAAACATATTAAGAAGGTTATTACATGGTTGTTAGAAACATATTAAGAAGGTTATTACACTGTCGTTAGAAACATATTAACTTAAGAAGGTTATTATACTGTTGTTAGAAACATATTAAGAAGGTTATTACACTGTTGTTAGAAACATATTAAGAAGGTTATTACACTGTTGTTAGAAACATATTAAGAAGGTTATTACACTGTTGTTAGAAACATATTAAGAAGGTTATTACACTGTTGTTAGAAACATATTAACTTAAGAAGGTTATTACACTGTTGTTAGAAACATATTAACTTAAGAAGGTTATTACACTGTTGTTAGACACATATTAACTTAAGAAGGTTATTATACTGTTGTTAGAAACATATTAAGAAGGTTATTACACTGTTGTTAGAAACATATTAAGAAGGTTATTACACTGTTGTTAGAAACATATTAAGAAGGTTATTACACTGTTGTTAGAAACATATTAAGAAGGTTATTACACTGTTGTTAGAAACATATTAACTTAAGAAGGTTATTACACTGTTGTTAGAAACATATGAAGAAGGTTTTTATACTGTTGAATAAGAACAGATCAGTTACCAGGGCAACACAGGTTTTGGGGAGGAAATGTCTTGTTGTAATGTATCGAACTGAAGTGGAAGGAGTCTGTACGGATGTACGTTTCTCTTTCCATTTTCTCCTCCACCGTTCATCTGATCGACTTCACACTCTGCGGGTGAATTGCTGAGGACTTAAGGAGGTGCAGTGTTGAGTGCCAGCTCTTGAGATCTACGTTACATATTTATTCGAGCGTTATGTACACACTGTATAGTGTATTGAGAGAGGACCCATATTAAATACGCTGCCAAGCGGCATACTGGGTACAGCTTAATGGAGGGTTTTAATGGCTGAAACTAAATATAATTACACAAATTATTATTTAATTAGTTATGTAATATATTTAAAGACATGTGTTTGTGTGAACATGTGAGTTATTAGAAAAGCGCTATACAACTATCATGTATTATTATTATTATTATTATTATTATTATTATTATTATTATTATTATTATTATTATTATTATGTGTAAATATATACATGAATAAATACCCAATTACATTTAACATTTATATATTTATTGTCTCATTTATTTTGTGATTTATTTATTTATGGTGATAATTGAGCATTAAATTACATAATTGTTTATTTATTCATATATTTAAGCATTTCAAAATGTAATAATTTATTGTGTTATGTATTTATATATTTAGTTGTTAGCCTTAAAACCCTCCATGCAGCTTGCTCCACGTCACTAGCAACAGTATTAACTATTACACCGGCAAAAGCAAGCGGCAATCGGTGCTAAAAAAATTCATTGACATTTATTAATTGACTATTGACATAACTGTACAGGGGTTCATGTTTATACAACTCACCTGTTTTAATCATCGGCCTGTCTCAACCTATCCTAACCCAAACCATTGCTACTGTGTGGCTCAGATAGACCTACTTGCATCTCGACGGGTTGAAACACCCACTTTGAGCTTCACAATGGCTTTTCAGAAACCTATGGGTGACGTCACAGAGACTACGTACATGATTTATACAGTCTATGGGTACAACTCGCTCTCCGCTGCTCACTACAGTACATTTAAGAACAGATGAAGAAACAGAGACTGGAGATGTTACATTGAAGCAAATTCAAACATTTCAAACATTAATTCCCAGAAATAGCCTGGTTCCAAATAGCTAGCTGTTAAAAATGACGTGTATACTCTCCCATTGCTAAGGGACGCAACTATGTCATGGCAGGTGTATTGCTTAGGACTCAAGAAACCACGATGTTGTGTGTGAAGTTGTTTGGATGAGCGGTTCTAAAGAAAGCTGCAACCAGCTGTATGCCTACCACATGCCAAGCTATCCGCATGTTCCGAACAGACATGTTTTGAAGTGGCACTGCACTAGTATTCAAATAAATTCAATTACTTACCTCACATTATCACACACACGCAAAATCATAAATTAATTCAGAAAACAAGAAAAACTCATTCATCCAAATAATTTATTAAAATAATTTTTTCCCCACTTGATTTTCTACATTCAAAGCTGGCAACAAACCAACAACAAACATTAGCAGAAGAAAACAAACATTGTTTCTCTTATACAAAACAGAAGTTAAAAGCTTTGTGTTTAAAGATCAACTCTATTATCAATGTACTGATTTAGTCCAGGAAAGTAGTTAATACATTGAAATCTGTGCTGTCCTGTGAAACCATGTAAATCCAAAACAAAACCGGCCTGAGTTCAGCTTCAGTGCATTTTACCGATAATCTAATCGGTTTTATAAATAGATTTCATTTCTGAAGCAGCAGGATTTAAAGGAACAACTAATCCTTCAGTTTACCTGAATAATTCAAAATAACTAAATCTGCAGATGGGCCTATAGTTTTCTTAAAAGCTATACGTTTTCATTGCAGCAAAGAGAAGCTGAAGCAGATATTTCTATTTGTTTCATGTTTCTGATGATGCTTTATTTAGAAAAATATATTTTAAGAGCATTGTCCCCGATGGTCTTACAATAACAAGTAAACAAGCTATTCGTACACATTCACTTATTGATGGTATTTATAGTTTATTGCAGTGTTTGTGGACAAATTGTAGAGGAACAGTAACATCTCAGACCCCTCCCTGGGGAAGATATCTCCTGTCAGCCCGCCTCTCCGCTGGAAGAGTCACTCTCTTTCTACATCAGTGGCGTTTCAACCCTGATAACAAAAGCTGTCGACACTGTGTGGAGTTGGACTTGAGATCTGTGATTTTTAAATGTGTATGGTTATATTTGCGCCGGTAAGTTCTACTTTTTGGTTATAATGATATTCACTGCATATTACATTGTATGAATTACACCATCTATGTGATCTTACTGTTTCGATTTGCTGATTGATGAAATGTCTTGTTGTGAATCAGTGCAGTTTATTGATGTGACATTCGCCACTTAAAAGTAAAGAAAAATCTATTCAAAATCTCTCATTCTTAATATGAATATTCTGCATAAGAACTGTAAAAATAAAATGTATGATAGACTTCAGACTTACATCGTCAAATTGAATCTGTACTGTACTGCTGTGCTCCCCCTCCAGCGCACAGTAAGTAGCTCCGTTAGTTGTCTTCCAACCTTTAAATTATTCAGGTTTTG
Organism: Cottoperca gobio; assembly: GCF_900634415.1. NCBI lineage: Eukaryota > Metazoa > Chordata > Actinopteri > Perciformes > Bovichtidae > Cottoperca > Cottoperca gobio. The sequence continues at coordinate 15,689,007 of NC_041359.1, forward strand.
TTTTCAAAGCAATTATAAATCTTAATAATCAGTAATTTATTGATGTCTATACATAATGCAGTACGCTGCACTCAGAAATGATATCAGATCAATGAAATGTATGAATTGTTATCAACAGACTGTGATCATTTTATGGCTATTATTTGGTTTTCCTAGATTTTTGCCATCTGTGCTTTTGCAACATGTGGAGGATACTATGGTCGTCTCCAGGTTAAAGTGGACTGTGGAGGCAGGAGGCAGAGTAACCTCAGCATCAACATTGATTTTGGCTATCCTTTCAGGTAAAGTGGTTGTTTGTGCTTTGCTTTGCATACATCTTTTGATTTCATTAGGTAACGTATGAATACACAATGAGCAAAAATGAATTGCCATATCGTTTTGTTTTTATGACATTAAGTTTAATAATTTCTTCTTTTACAGTTCATCTTTTAACATGTTTTGATTTATATCATTTCATTGAAATTAACAGACTAATTAGACTAACAAAGATGGACAATTTTACTGGGCACCCAAAACAATGCAATGTGGACTAACCAGACATGACCAGACAATCATCTCTGCATATTTCCGGAAACTGGTCAGCCAGACAAAAAGAAACAAAAAAAAACAATTTAAAAGCTGTACAGCTCTAACCCATCATGTTGTCAGGCTCAGCAGAGAGGAGCTGCTCCCCATTAAAGCTTGCCCAATTTAAAAACAGGAAGGTGGACAGCTGAGCAGGAAACTGTCCTAATTTAAGTCCAAAATGTTTCACTGCAGCATTCAGCATGAGACTTGACCTCAGGTGGGCTCTTGTGATCTTTCTTTGTCCCTGTTTCATTTCTCCTGCACACCTGCATGTATTCGGGACCGCCTGGGTGCTGTAATAAACACCACTGAGATGTTTGAAGGATGAGATAAGAGTGACTTTATTTGTCAGCCCCGTTGCTATTTTGAGTGAACAAAGTACTCATTTATACAGAGCTATAGTAGATTATGGTTTAGTTTCAGTTTGCAGAAGTAACCCATGAATGGTCCTTGCAGTTGGATTATTACTCATCAACTCTATACAAAAAGTCAAGCCTGAACAAGATTTTAATGGCTTGAATTTCACAGCAGTAAAATATGCAGGAAAGACACATTATTTAAGTGAACGACATCAGTATGTCTTGAGAGCGACCGGCCACAATTAACATTTCATTTGATGAATGGTGTGGTGGGTCTGTGGATGTGAACTCTGTGGTCTTGTGGTGCAGCAGTGTGTTCGACCAACCCCTAACTCCAGGCTTCAGAGTCAGTGATGGCCAAGCTGAACTGTTAATTAGTCGTCTCATTAACAGCTCAGCTGACTTGACACTGGTGTCTGTGTGTTAGTTCAGTGGTACCCACAGTCATGTATAAATAACTCAACAGGAACTGAAAATGCTTCCAACCCAAATTTGAGTATTTTTCAGTTCTTTTGAAATGTTTTTTATGTTTTGAGATGTAGACGACTCGTAATCTTGACAAGCAGGAGTGTGTGTCATACAGCAAATATTGATAAGACTCGACACACCATATGCCCAAGGAGTTTATAAATGATTAAATAAAATAAGATGGAACTTTATCTATTCAGAGGGAAGTCTTTGTGCAGCACTACAAATTAAGAAAGAGTGCAAATACAAATACAAAATAAATACCCACTGCAAAAAATAGAAAATGCCAAAAATAAATGAATGTTCATGAATGGATGAACAAATATTTAAAAAAAACAAAAATGATGGGGAAAAGCCTGCCATTGAATGTCATGATTAATCCTCATTGTGAAAGTGAGTTTGGAAACTGTATCACTTTACTACAGTTCCTTTTGTAGATATAGAAGACATAGAAGAGCCAAGTCGCTTGCAGCTTCTTTATATATCTTGTAGAATGTGTCCCTTTGTATGCCACACCAAATGGTTTCTCACCTGTGCATCTAAGTTTCTTTTAGCTTTTTTTAATGAAAGAGCTCTCAGAGTTCCAGCGAACAATGGACGGCTAAAGTGACGTTGTTAAAAACAGACTGAATCTCCTCGCATGACAGTTTTTAATAACAATCTGTTTGTATCATTCACTGTAAACCTCCTCTTTCTATCTCGTAGATTACAAGATGTGCATTTCAAGGCTCCCTTGTGTGAGGCAGAGAGGGAAGAGATTATTTTCCTGGATGGCGACTTTTCCTCAGCTGCTCAGTTTTTCCTGACTGTGGGTGTTTTTGCTTTCCTGTACTCTCTGCTGGCAACCATTGTCTATGTCTTCTACCAGAACAACTACTTGAAGAACAACAGAGGCCCGCTTGTGGTCAGTGAGTTTATATCTTCAGCAAACATTTCTCTAATCGATACCTGAATTAGATCAAATATAGTGTGATAATGTTGTGTTTTTATGACATGAAATACAATAAATTAACGATTTTATTCCATGTTTTCTTTCTTTGTCCTGAGCAGGACTTTGTTGTTACAGCCGTCTTCTCCTTCATGTGGCTGGTCAGTAGTTGCTGTTGGGCCAAAACTCTTTCTGATATCAAGACGGCCACAAACCCAACACAGGTGCTTCTGCTCATATCAGCCTGCAGAGCTCAGGAGAACAAATGCACGGCCACCCAGGAGCCTCTCTGGTCACAACTTAATACATCTGCGGTAGGTGTTCAGTCATCAAACTTACTCACTAGTTTTGTGCACTGAAACACAAAATTGGATAAAACAAGCCATTCACTCCTGTCCCTTCTTCTGTGTCCAGGTTTTTGGTTTTGTAAACGTCGTCCTCTGGGTTGGAAATATTTGGTTTGTCTTCAAAGAGACAGGCTGGTACAAGACAGGTCAGAGATATCCAACCAGGAGTGCTTCTGGGAAACGTGCCAGTGAAATGCGGCAGCGGCTCTACAGTGAGAGCAGCTTCGAGCAGCCGGAGGAGGGTTTTGGTCCACAACCCTCCAGACAAGACAGTTTCAATCAGCAGATCAACAGGCAAGTTAGCTTCAACCAGTCACAAGTAAGCTTGAGTTTACCGCACGCATATCTCGGCAAACCAGTAATTTAGTGGCTTCTCAAGGGCCGATGATATTTGTCAATGAGATGTGATTTTGCTCTTGTATAATGCTCTACATGGTGAACGAGATGGGAAAATTATTTTTAATTTAGATTAAATGAAAACACTGATGGTAACTTTTTGGCAAATGTGGTGTTCATAACGTGATTTATTAAATTCTAACTTTTTTTTCAATTGATGGACTTGGAGTTGGGCGATTCCCCGATGTCCAAGTTGTACCTGGAAATGGAGAAACTGAGTGGTCAAATAAAACAGTAAAATAATAATAATAATAATAATAATAATAATAATAATAATAATAATAATAATAATAATAATAATAATAATAATAATAATAATAATAATAATAATAGGCAGATGGAATATTTTTAGGATTCAAATATAATAATTATACTGGATCAATGAAAATGAAATATTCACATAACATAAAAACAACGTAGTAGGCTGATCTTCTTTCAGTAAAGGCCCTAACCCTAACCCTAAAATAGACACTATAATATAACTGCTAACTTTTGTTCAGACAGCTTTTTATAACATATAGATAGACTTAGAATTTGCATTTACTATAAGTTTGGTGTAATAAAAATCCATTAACTATGTTAAATAAATGATTTACTTCAGTGAAACAAAGTACTGTGGTAGCACTTGGTCTGCAGGTATATATGACAATATGTTGTCTCCAAAACCCCAGAAAATCATTGCATAAAATGTCAAAGAATAAATGAACAATGATGTAGTTGTTTGCTTTTGTTTGGACTTATGTGATGTTGATCTTATCTTATTATAAAATTAAATGTTATATATATATATATATATATATATATATATATATATATATATATATATATGTCGGGAGTTCAATACCAGGCTGTCTTTAACCCTGAGTTGCTCCAGGAAGACCGTAATATATTATGTTTGATGGAAAGCATGTGCAGTATCAGTTTGGAAATATGTTATCTCTATAAATATATAATGTTTGATTGTAACATTTATTCTCTTCTGTAATTACTGATAGATTTCCAAATATTATAATGAATGTGGCACTCCAGTGTCTTTGTTTGTCCTTTCTTTTATTTTGTTTCATGAATATTGATTTTAAATGAATAATGAGTACTGTTTCAGTAAAAAGTCAAATGAATTATATTTCTGTGTAAATATAAGTATATTCACATTTTATTATACTTGTCTCAAAGAATTATCTTCTAAAAGAATATGTTACAAACTAAACAAGCTAAGATGCATTATTTGGATGTGGAACATCTTGAAGTCCTCATTAGCACTATACTGATCATTACTATCATTTCACAAAATGTAATTCATAACAAAATGTGTACAGTAACTGTAATGTGTGTGTTTTGTGCTGATGAAGATATTAAGCATATCAATTCACGTCAGGAATTACATTTAGTTTGTTGTTTCACTTGAAGTGTGTCTGAAGTGTTGCTCTGCATGCTTTTTCAGTGATACTCTGGTTTTCAGTAACTGATATCAAAGTGAGCGTGTCCATTGTGTAGCTGTTGCTGCCATGGTTTTTCTTATATGGTGTCAGCCTCTTCATTTCCATGAAAAAGGAAACGAAGCCGAGGAGACTGAAAGTGAGGAAATACTAAAAAAATAAATGTGGAAATTGAATATTGACTTTAATGGAGACAGACCTGTATAAAACAAACCTCTTACCATCCCAACTATCGTACAGCCTGTACAGTTTGACATGTGTGATGACAAAGACTTTGCTTACGGGGATACATTTATCTCATCATTAAAGTATAGAGTTACTTCTATTAAACTCAAGAGTTCATAAAACGTGAATTAAGGATCATTTAAATGTGTGTGTTGTGAGCGGTGGTCTTTGCTTTATTTAGGGTAAACTACAAATATTTCTCATTGAATGAAAACTGTGTTCATGACCCTTAGTGATTATGTAAACTTTCTGTTTGTCTTCGTTTTAAAGGGGCACTCCACCAATTTTACACATAAAGTTTACTCATCATTAAGCGTATTGGACAGCCTGTGAAAACAGTGTGTAATGTCAAAGGTTAAAGCCCACGGAGGAAGGCAAATAAGTGATATGCAGGCGTTATAAGTCAAATGTAGTTATTTCTGTTTAGAAGCTGGACCTGGACGTCTGTAGCAAGCTGATATCAGACAGTGTTCTTGATTTGTAATAATTGGATTGATTTCCTTCTTCTCTACATTCGAGTATTTTTCTAGGAAGTTTTTAAAAGTCATGCCTGGCACTATAACTATTATATTGTTATATAATGTTGCTAAACATTTTAGTTACTGTATTTATTTAACATTACAAAAATAAGGACCTCAAATCACACACATCTAGGAAAAAGTAAACGTAACAAAATAAAGTCCAACACTTATTTCCATTGTGGTACTTTTATGGTAAACTTGCAAATTTGACCTTTATAAAATTATTGTAGTTATTGAGCAACCAAAATAAGAATATTGGCAATAATAATATAGTGATTATTATTATGAAACTATCATTGAGCTCATATATTATCTTATCAATACATCTTATTATGGACGTTTATCCATTGCTTGCTTCACGCAGCTGAGCTAGTGTTAAACATTCGGCTGGAAATGTATTCAGTGCATCCCCATGTTTGTTATTAACACCTCATATGCAGCTCCTCCTATCTGATTTGAACAATTAGAACAAAGAGAGCCAACACTTGACAGACACACAAAGTACTTGCAGGTGTCCAGAGCAGGCTCTTTAAAAGAAAATTACAGTGTCATGAGGCTACAGCATGACAATTAGGGTCAGGTTATCAGCAGGAAACAAAGGGACTAGATAGCCTATTGGGTATGGAAGTAGGGTGTATTTATATGTAATTAATCCCCTGTGAGCTGCAACTGATGGTGTAACATTTATTCTTGGTTATGTCGGTATTTCCCACCAGCAGAGCATTAAGCAACCATGGCTTTTATTTTTTATTTTTTACAAATGGAGCACAATGTGGAGCATACTGTACACACAGTAATGGTGCAAAGACATTTTTAATTTCTTTGTTGACACCTGCAGGGGGCATCATCTGCCTGTTGTATCATCTGAAAGCTCCGTTAAAGAAGGAGGATCCAGTTTTGTTTATAATGACTAAAACATTCAATACGTTTCTGTTCACTTTACTTGAAACATATGCCCTAGTTTAATCCAGGCACGATGTGTAGTTTTCCACTTTCAAAATGTATGCTTACATAATACACGAAACCACACTGCAGATATGATGTAAGCCAAGGGTTAATGTGATGACGTTGACCTCAAGGGGGAGGTGTAGCATCACACTAGAAATGTAGCATACATTGGTTTGTCTCTGGGCTGCACAGCAGATGATAAATAGTATTAATCGTGTTGTTCTAATTGGACAGATTGACGATACATGAGCCTCCACTCTTTTCTGCTTCTATTTAACTTTTTTTTAAAAATTGTATTAATTGTAAAACATTTTAAATCTAGAATCTCAACCGCAAATGGGAACATTTAATTTTATATTTTGTTATTACACTTAATTCCCGAAGGTATGCAATCTGAGGTTTTAATACCAAGCCATATAAAATAGGTAGTTATTTTTTCAACTAGTTACAACTTCAGATGATGCGAACTTAACATGCTTTTGTGAGAAACATAATGCAGTTTTGTATTTGTTCATGTCATGATTCATCTCAATTAAGTAAAATTGCAAATGGGCTATGATATCAAACAATACATTATGTCATATTAGATATATCTAGAAGTTCTGTTCAGCAGTTTCTAACTTAGCTTTGAAAGAAATGTCAAATCAGACCTTAAGATACTGATTCCAACCATAGACCTGTGGGAATTTCCCTTTAGTAAGATACTGTACTTGTGAATATTTATTTCATTCACACAGATAATTCAGTGTCTTGTGACTCTCGTGACTTTTCTAAACTGCTGTGAGATTAATTTGCACCTGCTAAAAACAATGTAGAAATGCAAAAATAAATGCATTTGTATTTGTGTTTCACCAGAAAGATCTTAAAACGATTACATTTGTATCTAATAAGATGTTATAATGCTTTAATTTAGGCTTTCACATATCTGCCATCTTTCTTGCTCATTATCATATCTCTTTTGCTTTAAATTTGCATGTGTGTTACTCAAAGTGACAATTACTGTAAATCTAACATGACTGAAGCCCTCTGCCCTTATGGTCGCTTTAGAGGATTCATAAAAGATTATAGCAAGGGATTAGAGTGGGATGAGACACTTTAACTTGACACATTTTGAGTATTTACACTATGGACTTTCCTCTGCCGCTTCAGAGTGGCAAGATGAGAATGTAATGAGGAAGTGACACTGAATGTGCAATATTTTACATTTCTAGATTTAATCCCAACTGCAATACGACCTCTGCAGAGGAAAAGGATCCTGTTCTACACTAATATATATTGTTTGTCAAATTACTCTTATTTGTTGCTGTTATCTGTTTAAAAAATAAACAACTTTATATTATAAATATATTTTGTATCTCAAATCCGTGAATGTATCATTTAGTTTAAATGGCAGGTAATCAAACCGGCATGTATAGTTCAGAGTCAAATGAACACAGGAGTACATTTCTTTTCATGCATGCATTTATTATCTAGTCAAAACTAATTATTTTCCCTTTTTCATATTATTCATGAAAATGATGCCACTGGTAGACCAGTAAAACACATAGTTACAAGAAAGTATTTCACGTGTGATTACAGATTCATCATTGCAGAAAGTTTGATCACATTTCAGCAGGTTTAACTTGATTTGAGAGTTGAGATGTTTTTGAGTGCACAATGACTCACACTCACTCACTCACTCACTCACTCAATCACTCACACACTCATTTACTTACTCACTCATATGCTCACACAGACACACAATTGCTGTGCAGGATAACCTCCACAGCAAATGTATTTCGTTACAATTGTTAGTTTATACATATTAACAGATGAGATTCAATTCCTCAGTGTGTTTAGTCCAGAGTCCGTTCATCAAAACCATAGATCCATTTGGCAAAAGTTCAAGACTTTTTTTTCAAAGGATCTTTTCAAAACTCTGGAAGTGATCAGTAACAAAAATGTCCAAAGATTTGAGGATATCATCGTGATTAAGACACAGAGGACACTTCTGTCTTGCTGGCAGAGACTGAGGTCTCATCCTCCACCATGCCGCCCATTCCAATAGTGCTCAGCATGCAGTTACGGAACTGGAAAAAGAGCAAAAAGGATGTTGAAATAACAAACATGTCATGTGCATTGTGGTGGGTTCCAACACTGAAAAATTAAGATAATTTTCATATAAACCAACCTGTTTGTTCATCAGCACATAGATAACAGGGTTGTAGAGGGCTGAGCTCTTTGCAAAGAAGGCGGGGATAGATGCTGTCATGGCGGTGAAAGCAGCTCCCTTGTTCAAGAAGATCCAACCGGCAAAGGAGGCATATGGCACCCAGGCTATCAGGAAGCCAAAGACCATCAAGATGCACATACGTGTCACTTCCCTCTCGGCCTTCTGGGTAGACTCTGACTCCTGCTGCTGGGCTGCGGCCTGAAGTTTTGAAGACCAGAAAACATTGTCAGAATTCACAGCACAATAATAATAATTGTATTTCTTTGAGGTTTGTGAAATAATGTAAATATTTCATGAACTTACAGCTTTTACTGTCAGTACAAGACTTCCGTAAGAGAAGAAAATTAGGAAAACGGGAGTGAAGAAGTGGACAACAAACATGTACATGACGAATGATTCGTTGTTGAAGCCTGGAGCCAGAGTGTAGTAGTCAGGTCCGCAGGAGCACTGCAAGCCCTCAGGAAGGTACCTGTGTAGGTTTAAGGAGAGAAAGTATTGCAAATCATTAAGACTTACAATAAGCTGTACATTTACACTATCTAACAACCTCACGACTAAACTTTCTCATTGTCTTAAGCCTGAATGGTTTGTTTGAGTGGTTTTCAATGTTTTTAAATCTTAACTGTCAGGTTTTAGACATTTAAAGTCATATTTTTTATAACTAAGTAAAATGGCAAATACAAATGTGAATTACCTGGACCAGCCCACCAGTGGGGGTGCAGCACATGCAGTAGCCATGACCCAGGTGCAAAGAACTCCAATTCCTGCGTGAGTATTACTGAACTTGAAGCTTCCCATGGGTTTGCAGACGACAATGTATCTCTCAACAGCCAGGACTACCAGGGACCAGAGAGAAATTTCACCTGTCGAGAGAAAGAGCATCACAAAGGAACTTTTCAGCTGTTGAACATTTAAGTAAGCTGAAAGCCCAACTTATGTACAGTATATCTCAGTCATTATCAGGTTTTACAAATGGCCTTTCATGAAATGATAACTGCTCTGTAGGAAATTATTAAGTACTGAGGAAACTTTAAAGGGGATTTAATAGCAGTTCAACTATTATGAAAGAATAAAGTTGACTTTTTACCTCCAAGTGTGGCCATGAATCCCTCAATAGTGCAGAAAGTGGGTCCAAGAATGAAGTAGCCGTTGATAGCAGATGTGAAGGTGATGGTGAATCCAAAGAAGCACATGATCAGTCCAGCCACAGCCAGGTTGACCAGGATTAAGTTGAGAGGCGTCTGGAGCTTCTTGTTCTGAACTGTTACCAACAATGTCAGAGCATTGATGGGAGTTCCAGTGCAGATCAGGAATACCATGTAGAGAGCTAGAAACTTGAATATCATGGGATCTACCAAATAATACTGTGGGTATTCAAAGGGACTTCTAACAATCCCGCTCCTGTTGGACAATGGGATGTAGAAGTTATTGCCTTCTGTGCCATTGGGCTCCATTCCTCCTTCCCACACCATCTTCAGTTGCCTTTTTTGCCGGAGCTTCAAACGATGGACAGTGGCAAAAGTGTTTGAGATCACTCAGTAGTTAACAGTGGAATAAGCCAACTCCCACAGCTTATGCTGTCTTGGTTGGTCTTTTATACCTTATCGAGGTTATCCCTAAATTGGCAAAATTAGATTATAAGAGGATTGTGAGGAAGTGGAAAGCTCAAGACTGATAATTGACTTTAAAAAGTTGTGATGGACAGTGACCTACATTTGTACATGTATATATATATATATGTTATATTTTGAAAAAAATATATTTTGATAAATGAGGAAAGGCGTTGTATTACAATATATAACACTCTAAGAGAACACCTTCTTCTCTGTTTATGATATATTTAATCTCTCACAGTGACAGAATCAAGTATTGTTTAGGAAGAAACAAGTTATAAATAATTAGTCTATTAAATATTTGTTTAAGTATGAAGAATGAATGGCCGATGGATGTCATTTTCCTAATGTAATGATCACAAATAATTATCTAAAAATGTATTGATCCATGCACACTATGTCAACGTACATGCAGAGGGTATAGTATGTATTTCCTTGTTTTCCCCCGTTCATTACTCATTTCATATTTCAACAATATTGTTGGAGGGAATTCAGAGAATTCAGGATGGTGATGTCCTAGTGGTTAGTGGTACAGTTTCACACTGGATGCTTGTGAGTTCAATACCAGGGCTGCCACCATTGAGTCCCTGAGCAAGGTACTTAATACATTTAGTTAACTGTAAATCGCTCTGGATAAGAGTGACATCTAAATGACCTGTAATGTAATGTATATATATATTAAACCACATAATTACACTTTAGTGGCCGACACTTTGTTAGACGTTTGTGCAGAAGGCATTCATAATGTGTTAACAATCATATATTGATAGCATCAGCAAAACAATATGGCAAACAGTTGCCTGTAAAAAATTTGATAGCTGAGACAAAATCAAGATAATTACGCTGACAGCATACAGAAGTCACTCATGATGACAAAACTACTTTCAGCGACCTGGGGGTGGGGCTGCTGCACCCTCAGCTGCTTCTTTGCTTCAGCTTCACATGGGTCGGCAATAGGAGGACAGTTAGCTCATCTCGCAGCCCTGGCGTTTGCCCGATGGGGGTTGCTTTAGAGATTATCAAAGAAATTGGTGTCATTAAAACAGTAATTTATTGATTTTAGTCCACTAAAAAGTGTCACACATACATCTGTGGCTTAATAAAAATATGCGTTTTATATTAGGTACAAAATTACAATGTAACAAGAACAAATGACAAATTTCCAGTTTAGCACGTCCATTTATTTGTTATCATGTTTTACACTTATGGAAATGAAATTACAGCAATGAACATTGCTGTAAAGATTTACAAATAATATATTGATTGAAAATGAAACACTAGAAGATAATAAAATACAACTGTTTTATTCCTAAAGTAAACAAAATATATATATTTATTTAAAAAAATGAACAGTACAGTAATATGCATAATCAGCAAATGCCTGTCAGTAAATTCAGCAAAGTTGGCAGGTTATCGTTTAGAATTTCTTTTTAAGAGGAGACCTGTTTGTTCAACAGCACATAAATAACAGGATCATACAGAGCTGAACACTTTGCATATAAGGTGTGGGTTGCTGCTGGCGAGACAGTGAAGGCAGCTCCCTTGTTCCCAAAGATCCAACCTGTGCAAGTTTAGTATTGACAAGAATCCAGACAACCAGGAAGCCAATTACATTAAGACGCATCTACGTGACCTTCTCAGCTTGAGTGTTGCGACTCTTGGTGCTGTGCTGAAGTCTGAAGACTAGGGCTGTCAAGCTATAAAAAAAAATGATCTAATTAATTACAAGCGTTGTGATTAATTAATCTAAATTAATCACATATATCAATATTTGCTGTGAGAAGCATTTAAAAATATTCAAATGTTTTTTTGGTAGATGAGTGAATCAATGAGTAGACATTATAGGCTACACTTAAAGGTCAACATGTCTTTTATTTCAATACTATTTATCTAATATCTTGTATGCCACAATTATCTTAGACAACACAGACCATCAGTTTGACATAAAGTGCAATTTCAAATCGGGCATAACATCTTTCATTGCACAATAAACAATATCTTTAAATATATTGTTGTGTCATTTGACGCCATCTGTAAAGCCTCCGTTAACCCCCTGTCCTCTACCACCTGCAGTACATTGCAATACATTTCACGATGGAGTTATTAATGTGTCTCAGGTAGACCGACTCATTCTGTCGGGGGCATCTAAGAGCGCGATTAATCTGCGTTAATTATTTTGTTGCGTTATTTTTTCTGTGATTAATGAATCGAAATTAACGCGCTAATTTGACAGCCCTACTGAAGATCTTACATTTTTGAATGTGATGTTCAAGGCACTGTGGGTAGCCTGACAAGGACCTCATTCACGTGAACCCCCCAAAGTGATATACAGTATCAGCCACAGCTACACCCTTCCACCAATTTTCATAAAAATCGTCCCAGTAGTTTTTCCGTAATCCTGCAGTCAAACATACAAACAAACCAACAAACCAACGTATACACAAACCAAACCTAAAACATAACCTCTTTGACAGAGGTAATAAGCCTTTCAACAAACTAAATGAAGTATACAGTATTTATTATACCTGAATTAGACAAAAATGTGGAGGCAACATAAACTAGAACCATAATCGAGATAAAGACAGCAGTATTCTGCATGATCTGCAGTGAACGTGATGCTTTTCATGAGTTTGCAGATAACAATTTACTGTATCTCCCAATTAACAATAATCTCCATCTTGCATAGATGGGAAAGGAGATATAAACACGTCCCTTATAAAACTTTTTTTTTTAAATTAGGTTTGTAATTATACATACAATATATAAATTAAGTTTCTAATAATTAGCAGTAGCAGTAGTTGCAGCAGTAATAGTAATTGTAATGGTATAGTATTATTGTTTGTAATTGTGTATATTTATAGTGTATGTAAAACCATACTTGTAGGTTTACATAGCAGGCTTTACATTATGTTCAGGGCAGCTACATTGTTCTCTGTTATATTAGACATTACTTAAATAAAGATTTCCTTATACGCAATGTATAGGTTTAACACAAGGGATTTAGTGGGGTTTACCTCTACGGATTGTATAGGTTTAATACAAGGGATCTGGTGGGGTTTACCTCTATGGCTCTGGAACCGTACTCCTGGTGTAGGGATACTCACAAGTCCCCGGCTGAGCGCCGTTACGTTGGAGTTCACCCCGGTGGATGAGAGGGTCGCCTCCCTACGCCTTCGGGTTTTGGGTGGAAAAACTCTGACTGATGTTTATGCCTATGCCCCAAACAGCAGTTTGGAGTATTCAGCCTTCTTGGAGACCCTAAATGGAGCCCTGCAGTGGGCTCCAGTAGGGTACTCCGTAATAATAATAATAATCATAATAATAATAATAATAATAATAATAATAATAATAATAATAATAATAATAATAATAATAATAATAATAATAATAATAATAATAATAGTACAATTAGTACAAGGACAGAATAAGAGCATTTACAGTACAATAATCACAGTGTTGATGTAAATGAGTCTGAAGTACCATTATAAAAATAACAGAATTAAAATAGTATAAAATAGCAGATAAAATAGCAGATAAAATAGTAGATAAAATAGCAGAATTAAAATAATATAATATAGCAGAATTAAAATAGTATAAAAATAGCTGAATTAAAATAGCAGATAAAATAGCAGATAAAATAGCAGCATTAAAATAGTATAAAATAGCATTGGAAATCATGCCTAGTTTCCGTATCTGTGCCGTACTTAAATTGTCTAATTTTAGCTATATTTCTAAGGTGGAAGAATGATGTTTTTGTCACCTTGTTTATGTGGGATTTAAAGCTTATATCTGAGTCTATGATAACACCAAGACTTGTAACTTCAGGTTTAATCAAAGGAGTAAGTTTCCCCATGTTATTCAGTATCATCTCTTTTTTATTCTTATTTATTGCTGACAGACAGGTGGTGATGGAGTTGATAGCTGTAGTATCATTTGGTTCAGCAGAGATGTACAGTTGTGTGTCATCCGCGTAGCAATGACACACTGCTGGGAGACTTCAATGGGCACGTGGGAAACGATGGAGACACCTCGAGAGGCGTGATTGGGAGGAACGGCCTCCCTGATCGAAACCTGAATGGTCGTTTGTTGTTAGTCTTCTGTGCTAGTCACGGAATGGCCATAACGAACACCATGTTCGAACATAAGGATGCTCATAAGTGTACGTGGTACCAGAGCACCCTAGGCCAGAGGTCAATTATCAATTTTGTGATTGTATCATCTGATCTGAGGCCGCATGTTTTGGACACTCGGGTGAAGAGAGGGGCGGAGCTGTCAACTGATCACTATCTGGTGCTGAGGTGGATCATAGGGTGGGGGAAGACTCTGGACAGACCTGATAAGCCCACACGGGTAGTGCGGGTGAACTGGGAATGTCTGGAGGAAGCCCCTGTCTGGGAGATCTTCAACTCACACCTCCGACAGAGCTTTTCAGACATCCCTGTGGAGGTTGGGGACATTGAACCTGAGTGGGCGATGTTCAAAACCGTGGTGGACCCCGGTGGTCAGGGAAGCCGTTCAGGGTACCGACAGACTCGAAGGGCAGCAACCTCTGCCATGGCAGAGGCAAAGCAGCGGGTGTGGGAGAAGTTCGAAGAAGCTATGGAGAAGGACTTTCGGTCGGCACCAAGGTGCTTCTGGAATACCGTCCGGCACCTCAGGAGGGGAAAGCGGGGAACCATCGAAGCTGTGTACAAGGGTAGGACCCTGCTGACTTTGACTGAGAAGGTTATCGGGTGGTGGAAGGAGCATTTTGAGGAACTCCTTAATCCGACTCTATGGTAGAGGCAGAGCTGAAAGCTGATGGTGGACCATCGTCAATTTCCCTGATGGAGGTCACTGAGTTAGTCAAACCACGCCACAGTGGCAAAGCCGCAGGGGTTGATGAGATCCGTCCAGAAATGCTGAAGGCTTTGGGTGTTGAGGGGCTGTCTTGGTTGACACGCCTCGTCAACATTGCGTGGAAGTCTGGGACAGTGCCTAGGGGGTGGAAGACCGGGTTGGTGGTTCCCCTATTCAAAAAGGGGGACCAGAGAGTGTGTGCCAACTCCAGAGGTATCACACTTCTTAGCCTCCGTGGTAAAGTCTACTCCAAGGTGCTGGAAAGGAGGGTTCGGCCAATAATCGAACCGTTGATTGAAGAGGAACAATGCAGATTCCGTCCTGGTCGTGGACCAATGGACCAACTATTCACGGCGTATGACCGGGTCCCCCGGATGATACTGTGGGATGTGCTGCGGGAGTATGGGGTCAGACCTCTGAGGGCCGTCCAATCCCTGTATGCCCTAAGCGAGAGTTGTGTCCGGATACTCGGCAGTAAGTCGGACTCGTTCCCAGTGGATGTCGGCCTCCGCCTGGGCTGCTCTTTATCACCAATCCTGTTTGTGATATTCATGGACAGGATATCGAGGCATAATCGTGGAGGAGAGGGGTTGCAGTTCGTTGGCCTGAAGATCTGATCGCTGCTCTTTGCAGATGATGTGGTCCTGATGGCATCATCAGTCTGTGATGTTTAGCAGTCACTGGATCGCTTCGCAGCCGAGTGTGAAGCGGTTGGGATGAGGATCAGCACCTCAAAATCTGAGGCCATGGCTCTCAGCAGGAAACCGGTGGATTGCCTACTCTGGGTAGGGAATGAGTCCTTACCCCAAGTGAAGGAGTTCAAGTACCTCGGAGTCTTGTTCGCTAGTGAGGGGACGATGGAATCGAGAGATTGTCCAGAGAATCGAAGCGGTGGGGGCAGTATTGCAATTGCTTTACCACACCGTTGTGATGAAAAGAGAGCTGAGCCAGAAGGCGAAGGTCGATCTTCGTTCCTACCCTCACCTATGGTCATGAAGTTTGGGGTCATGACCGAAAGAACGAGATCACGGGTACAAGCAGCCAAAATGGGTTTTCTTTGGCAAGTGGCTGGCGTCTCCCTTAGAGATAGGGGGAGAAGCTCAGGCATCCGTGAGAGACTCGGAGTAGAGCAAATGCTAGGGAAGTGTTCCAGGCACGTCCAGCTGAGAGGAGACTCTGGGGAAGACCCAGGACTCGATGGAGAGATTATATCTCCACACTGGCCTGAGAATGCCTCGGAATCCTCCAATCGGAGCTGGCGGATGTGGCCCGGAGAAGGGAAGTTTGGGGTTCCTTACTGGAGCTGCTGCCCCCGCGACCCGACCTCACATAAGCGATAGACGATGGATGGATGGATGGATGGATGGATGGACAAGGGATTTGGATGGATCTTGGATGGAACATTTGCAAAACTACAAACACTTTATTCATAAATACAAGTATTTAAAAGTGAACTCCCATATCAACGGAGGGGAGAATTCAATTTACTTCAATTCATTTCATAATTGAGCCATTATAAAGTTACAAAAATCGTTAAAATATCAAACAAACAAATTAGTTATGTAATATATGAGGTTTACTTCCATTCACTGGAATTGATTTTCCAGACAGCGCCATTATTAAACAGCAATAATTGTTCAGAAATGCTTTTAAGTAGATGGGTTTCTCAATTCAGCAGGAAATGTTTGTCTTAGCTGTATTTCAAACCAACAATTACAAAAAACTTGATTCAATTGTTTAAAGTACACTAAACAATTCATGTATGTACAGTTATACTTGTGAGGAAATTCAAATTGTACAATGGTTTTATTCACAAATTGGCCAAGTTGCTGCTGTCAGCAAAACTAAGGTAATTGATTTAAGCAAAAGCTAAGTGGTTTCAGTTTAATTAGGTAATGGGACTATGCATCTCTAATGAAATAAGATCACTTTCTTCAACAATGATTATGCACTCCTATAAAGGGATTACCTTGGTGTCTGCAAACGCAATGACCTACTCCTTGCTTTAACCTTGTTATTTAAATTGGTATTAGTGCGCCCAGAGTGCGAGGCAGAGATGGCTCAACACACGTTGAGAAAGGATAGAATGATTTGTGCGTATCCAACTCACAGTCAGAGTCTGAACAACCTGCTTAACTCTCAAAGGAACACGTATATGTTATAATACGTGCAGGATTGAATGCTCTAAAGAAAAGCTGTAAAAAAAGAGGCTTCATTAGCATAACTGTATCTTTCTCATAGCAATAATGCAGTCTATGAGCAACTACTGTACTTACATACAGTTTGATAAGGCAAGTATTAACCCCCTAACACAATGAAACTATATCACAGCAGCATGTTGCAGCAAGGGATTCAACCAAACAACTGGACTGAGAGACTCATCACCTCTCTAAACTTCTGAACCCTCTTTGCAACTTTTAAAGCGGAGAATATCATATAAAGTGAAGTGTGATTCTGCGACTGGCCTAATTTACACCTGCAATGTTTTTTTCAGTTTGAAAACTAGAAGAAAAGACCAACAACAGGCACACATTTATCCAGTCAGGCCATAGAGTGACTTTCGAAAGGGCTGAGGCAAAAGAAAGGACCAACTTCATCTCACACAGGGTTAGGGATTGTGTTACGGTTCTGGGTTGATTTCGCCCTACAGTCACAAGCTAACCACGGGAGAGCTCTGACTGATCTGAGTGTGGCAGTCAGTCTGGTGGGAGAGGAGGGGTGTCCACCAACATAATCATAGGGTTGTTTGGTTTGATCCTCCAGTCAGTTTGTCGTAGTGCCCTTCAGAAAGACACTGAATGTAACTGACTGTTTGAGTCTGTGCGTAGATGGGTAAGGCATTGTGAAGCACTTTGACCTCATGTCAGGTCAAAAGGAATTGATAACAGACACAGCAGGTAGGTGATAACAATAAATAAAGAGTAATACAATAAGAATGGCTGTATGGAAAACTATGAGATAGCCTGAAAAGGCAAAACTACATTTAGGGAAAGATTAATGATTGTTAATTAAGTTATAGCTCAAACAAAAATGAAACATTAAAAAATAAATCAAGTCCGTTTCCAAAGTCAATAATGAACTGTGAAGCTGACCAATCAAACTGCTCGTGGTTGCTGTGGATAGAGACTCTGTCAGAACCACTTTTCAGAATTAGAGTTTACAGGCTAGGAATAATGAGGTAATAGGTTATGACTTGCTTTATCAGGTAATAGCTGTATCCACATTATCTGTCAAAGGAGACTTTTCAGTAAATGGATTAGTCATTTAAAGCAGACCTACAAACAAGATGAAGTAGTAAAGTGATGCTGAAATGATACTAGAGAAAGTGTTTTAATTTGACGGAAGGGGCAGAATGTTATTAGTTTGAATAATCAGTAAAGTTAACCACATGTGGAAAAAGTTTCCTCACTGACTTTGTGGTTTAATTTTGTTCAAAATGTTTTTGCTCAAACTAATCTTTCATGATGTGGTGGTGTTATTTCCATGAACAGGAGCCTCTTGAAATTGGATAAGTAGCAACATTGCTACTGTAATTGACCCAAAGAATGGATGAAACTCAGCCACTGATCTGGTTATTTAAAGTGGCATTAGGGTGCTGAGTGAGGCAGCCAAAAGGTTATTTTAAGTTCATCAACTTGTTAAACAGCACCGGTCACACTAGCGGATCATTACAATGAAGGCAAGGCATGTTGATTACTGTACATGCCACTTGACCGTAACATCCCTAGTTTGATTTCCACCGTGGGACCTTTGTTGCATGTTATACCACTCTTCCCGTGAATTCTAGTCCACATTGTAAAATATTATTAATATATATATTTAAAATATTTTTCTTATACTGATGCCGAAGTATTTCTGACTGAAGATTTTGCCTATGAGTTGGGGCCATTAAAGTATAAAGTAAAATTTCCATTTTATTTTTCTAATATTGGACTGATACTAAAACATAAAAAAAGGCAAAAGTATGTGAGGAATCAAAGCTATTTTAGTATATTATTATAGTATATTATTTTGCTACACCGCTACTACTCTGCCACATTTAGGGTGAAATAATACAGCTGTTACTAGCTTCTTTGCTAGCCCACATTTTGAAACAAAAGATAATCCTATAATATATGATGAATATGTTTTTCTGAACCTTGTTAACTCCCATTACAACCTGTCCATATTTTGTGTTTATACCTGTTACGACCCTTTCTGTGGTCTATGGGTGCACATGGAGTAACATAACATAAACATAAAAGGTAATGTAAATAAGAAAGGGTTACACCCTTTAAATTGTAACAAGGTAACTTAATTTATTCCAAAAACTGGTTTCAAACTAAAACACGCAACACAGAAGCAACTCAGCGTCAGGGTCTCATAGGCCAAAATAATAAACCCACACTATCTGAAAACGAAAATTTGCTAACCTGTCAAATGAAAATCACAATACTAAGCTCCCTACCTCACAGTAAAGAGGAGAAAAATGGGAGACAAACGAAAAAGGCAGAGAACCCCTACCAGCTTCTTTAAACAACGCTAAAACTAGTAAACAATGAACCACACAGTCCTATACCACGTGCGAGGCCGACAGCTCCTGTGGCAGAAAGGCAGGGAAATCAAAAGAGAGAGACCACTGGCTCCAGGAAGGTTATATGGCCCCATTGATCACTAATGGAGCTCAGGTGTGGGCAGAGGCGTGGCCAACCTGAAACACAGTAGAATATAAACACACAGCTATAGACAGAATCGGAGTTTCGGGCTTCCGGTGGAATCGCAATGCATGCTGGGGTGGCAAGACTAGAAAAGTGAGCACCAACTCCACAAGGGCTGCCATATTGGATTTATTCTCTAAGTGTTAACATTTTATTTAGCTTATTCTTCAAGCGTGTTTACATTGTATTTGGCTAGTTTTTAGTGTGTAATCATCGCTCTTCTAGTTATGGGATTTGGACACCGACATTGTGTGGTGAAAGGATGTTCGAGCAGTGGGAAAAAGCTAAATAAATGGGCAGAATCCCATTGTGAGCTTCACGATTGCAAAAATTGCGACTGCAAGCCCCCGTTCAAACTATTTCCATTTCCAACCGCACTAAAGAACAATGATAGAAGGCTAGCATGGACCAAAGCTGTAAAGAGACAGGATTACAATGGGAAGTCTTGGGAGCCCAAGAAATCTTCACGGATTTGCAGTGAGCATTTCATGCAAGGAAAACCAACAAATAAATTCCCTGATCCTGAACTGGACCTGGGGTATGTAGTCTATCTACTTGATTTATATACCTAACCCTAACCCTAACCCTTTCTATATATTGAGTTTTATAATAATTAACAAACACAAGTTAGGTATATATTTATAATAGCTTACCCTGCAACACAACTGCAATAAGCACTTATGATATCGTCAGTTTTCGTGACTCCGCAGATCCATGCCAAATGTGGCGTATGGGAAACTTTCATTGAATGAGTACAATTTTCTTTCAAAAAGCAATACTCTGCGAGAGGATTGAAAGATATTTGTTTCAACCAGCCAGAGTCAAACAGTCTAAATGCTTTGCCTTCTTTGTATTCGTTCAAAGTTTGTTTATGAAACTCGACATCGTTCCCTGGGTGGTCAGACATTAAAAATAATGTTATATCGCTGAGGTATATCGGCGGCCAAGAAGTCATGCTGTTGTTTTCATTGACCCAGCCATCCTGCAATGTCAAGGGATCAGGCACTGAAACGCCACTCGGCATAACTAACAAAAGCTTAGTCTTTTCTTTTTCTGTGATTGAAAGTCTTTCGTTAGCTGTTGGTTGCTCCTCAATACCCATCTCTGATGCAGCAAACACCCTGGCAATAAGCTCCAGTTTTGTTCCTGAAACCTTTAAATTCCGCTTGCGGCAAAATACTTTCAAAGCTTCGACTTTCCACATCTGAACCTCATCATAAGAAAGGAATTCAGAACTCACTGTAGAGTAGTAGGTTTGTTTACAACACGCTTGAAGAATAAGCTAAATAAAATGTAAACACGTAGAGAATAAATCCAATATGGCAGCCCTTGTGGAGTTGGTGCTCACTTTTCTAGTCTCGCCACACCAGCATGCATTGCGATTCCACCGGAAGCCCGAAACTTTGATTCCGTCTATCTTGCAAGAGGCTGGGAGAGGCAGTGGAACGTAACACGCCCTTCCATAAAAACAAACATGTCAAATGTTTACACTGAACAAGCATATCACCATGGTTACCACTACACCCTGGACAGTGTATCAGCAAAAATATTTTCAACCCCTTTTTTATGTCTGATGTCCAGGTTGTGTTCTTGGACTAGCAAGGCCCAACGCATCAGTCTTTGATTATGATTGTACACTTTATTTAGGAACACCAGGGGATTATGGTCGGTGTATATCACAATAGAAGCTGTACTGGAACCCACACAGACCTCAAAATGCTGCAGTGCAAGGAGCATAGCTAATGTTTCCTTCTCAATGCTGAATAGTTAAGCTGATGACGCTTGAACTTAACTGAAAAGTAGGAGACAGGATGGCTGATCTTGTTGGCACCATCCTGTAGTAGCACCGCTCCAGCTCCAGTAGCACTTGCGTCCACCTCCATCTGGAAGGGCTTTGAGAAGTCAGGGGCAGCTAGCGCAGGAGCACTACAGAGGACAGACTTAGCACAGTCGAAATGTTGGCAGTCAGGGGTCCACACATGTATTTGGGCTACACAAGCGAGTTAGAGGGGCAACCATCACAGGAAAATTCCCGGCAGAAACACCAATAGTACCCAGCCAAACCTAAGAACCGACGCAGCATATATAAATTGTTAACAAATAAATTCCCACCATTTTCATATTTGTTTTAGAATGATCAAGCTTCTACAATCGGCATTAAACACTGTTAGGGGCCACTTTCCTGACCCATGTATAAAAGGCGGAGTCAATGTAAGTCTTTTCCTGAGGAGATACATTCTGAACATGGCGGTGCGATGGCTCACCACAGATCTCTGGGACGAAAAGTGTGGATGTGAGCTGGCCTGTTTGTGCGACATAACGAAGCATCTCACTGTTAAACCTGCAGCTTCAGGGCCGTGTGATCACAGACATGTATGATGCAGTGAGAGCTTTCCAAGCTGAGCTGCCTGTGGGAGACTCTGATGCAGCAGGAAACTTTGGTCACTACGTGTTTCCAAACACTGACAAACCATCTCCACCGCTGTGTTCCCGACTGCGCATGAACTGCTCAGCAATCCGTTTGCAGTTGACGTGGAAACAGCACATGTGAACATCCAAATGGAGCTGGTTGACCTCCAGTGTAATGACACACTCAAAGCAAAGTGTGACTCTGTGAGCGCTGCAGTTTCCAAGCTTCACCCCCGAAACGATGCCTTAATGTTGGCCCTCTCTGTGATTGAGTTTGACACCCCTGGTCTACTGCTTGCTTTGTGCAGTTTCTCCTCTGCTGTTTCGAAAAGTGCAGGGCTCCGCCCCCTACACACACTGTCACGCACACAAAACGCACAGACACATACACACACGCACACAGTTACAGTCAGAGACGGAGTGGAGGAAAGGAGAGGGGAGAACTAAAACAAAATCCGCTGCTAAATGTTTTACTCTAAATGACACAGTATAATTATATATTACTTGTTAATCATGTTTAAAAATGTCAGCTCAAAATTGTCTGCGAGCCATATCTCGTCATCGAAAGAGCCATATATGGCTCGCGAGCCATAGGTTCCCGAACCCTGCTCTAACAGAACACCTTCTTCTCTGTTCATGATATATTTAATCTCTCACAGTGACAGAATCCAGTATTGTTTAGGAAGAAACAAGTTATAAATAATTAGTCTATTAAATATTTGTTTAAGTATGAAGAATGAATGGCCGATGGATGTCATTTTCCTAATGTAATGATCACAAATAATTATCTAAAAATGTATTGATCCATGCACACTATGTCAACGTACATGCAGAGGGTATAGTATGTATTTCCTTGTTTTCCCCCGTTCATTACTCATTTCATATTTCAACAATATTGTTGGAGGGAATTCAGAGAATTCAGGATGGTGATGTCCTAGTGGTCTAGAGGTACAGTTTCACACTGGATGCTTGTGAGTTCAATACCAGGGCTGCCACCATTGAGTCCCTGAGCAAGGTACTTAATACATTTAGTTAACTGTAAATCGCTCTGGATAAGAGTGACATCTAAATGACCTGTAATGTAATGTATATATATATTAAACCACATAATTACACTTTAGTGGCCGACACTTTGTTAGACGTTTGTGCAGAAGGCATTCATAATGTGTTAACAATCATATATTGATAGCATCAGCAAAACAATATGGCAAACAGTTGCCTGTAAAAAATGTGATAGTTGAGACAAAATCAAGATAATTACGCTGACAGCATACAGAAGTCACTCATGATGACAAAACTACTTTCAGCGACCTGGGGGTGGGGCTGCTGCAACCTCAGCTGCTTCTTTGCTTCAGCTTCACATGGGTCCGCAATAGGAGGACAGTTAGCTCACCTCGCAGCCCTGGCGTTTGCCCGATGGGGGTTGCTTTAGACATTATCAAAGAAATTGGTATCATTAAAACAGTAATTTATTGATTTTAGTCCACTAAAAAGTGTCACACATACATCTGTGGCTTAATAAAACTATGTGTTTTATATTAGGTACAAAATTACAATGTAACAATGAGTTACATTGCCTATGCCCCAAACAGCAGTTTGGAGTATTCAGCCTTCTTGGAGACCCTAAATGGAGCCCTGCAGTGGGCTCCAGTAGGGTACTCCGTAGTAATAATAATAATAATAATAATAATAATAATAATAATAATAAGCTTTATTTGTATAGCACCTTTCATACAAGAATTGCAGCCCAAAGTGCTTCACAGCAAAAACATAACAATTAGTACAAGGACAGAATAAAAGCATTTACAGTACAATAATCACAGTGTTGATGTAAATGAGTCTGAAGTACCATTATAAAAATAACAGAATTAAAATAGTATAAAATAGCAGATAAAATAGCAGATAAAATAGCAGATAAAATAGCAGAATTAAAATAATATAATATAGCAGAATTAAAATAGTATAAAAATAGCTGAATTAAAATAGCAGATAAAATAGCAGATAAAATAGCAGCATTAAAATAGTATAAAATAGCATTGGAAATCATGCCTAGTTTCCGTATTTGTGCCGTACTTAACGACCCTACTGCCGGGAAATCACATTCATCACACCATTCTTGTAAATGTTTTAAACTGTCAGAGCCATATTTTGAAAGCCTCCCCTGTGGCCCTTCAACTGGTTTACTCCCTTCGGTTAAATCAAGTTTTTCTCCAATACACATTTATCAGAGAAACTTCCTCTTTTTCCCACACTGGACTGATGTGGTCTCTCCTCTAGTCAGCAGCCTCGCTGCAGCGTTTTGGATGAGCTGAAGTCTCTCCGTTGTTTTTTTTGGGAAGCTGGTAAAGAGTGCATTACAGTAATCGAGTCGGCTTGAGATAAAAGCATGGATTAGTTTTTCAGCGTCTTTTTGATTTATAAATCGTCTGATTTTAGCTATATTTCTAAAGGTGGAAGAATGATGTTTTTGTCACCTTGTTTATGTGGGATTTAAAGTTTAGATCTGAGTCTATGATAACACCAAGACTTGTAACTTCAGGTTTAATCAAAGGAGTAAGTTTCCCCATGTTATTCAGCATCATCTCTTTTTTTGTTACAGGACTAGTAGGATTTCAGTTTTGTTCTCATTTAATTTTAAGAAATTATTGCTCATCCATTTATTTATTGCTGACAGACAGGTGGTGATGGAGTTGATAGCTGTAGTATCATTTGGTTCAGCAGAGATGTACAGTTGTGTGTCATCCACGTAGCAATGACACACTGCTGGGAGACTTCGATGGGCACGTGGGAAACGATGGAGACACCTCGAGAGGCGTGATTGGGAGGAACGGCCTCCCTGATCGAAACCTGAATGGTCGTTTGTTGTTGGTCTTCTGTGCTAGTCACGGAATGGCCATAACGAACACCATGTTTGAACATAAGGATGCTCATAAGTGTACGTGGTACCAGAGCACCCTAGGCCAGAGGTCAATTATCAATTTTGTGATTGTATCATCTGATCTGAGGCCGCATGTTTTGGACACTCGGGTGAAGAGAGGGGCGGAGCTGTCAACTGATCACCATCTGGTGCTGAGGTGGATCATAGGGTGGGGGAAGACTCTGGACAGACCTGATAAGCCCACACGGGTAGTGCGGGTGAACTGGGAACGTCTGGAGGAAGCCCCTGTCTGGGAGATCTTCAACTCACACCTCCGGCAGAGCTTTTCAGACATCCCTGTGGAGGTTGGGGACATTGAACCTGAGTGGGCGATGTTCAAAACCGTGGTGGACCCCGGTGGTCAGGGAAGCCGTTCGACTGAAGGAGTCCTTCCGGGTTATGTCATCCAAGAGGACTCCGGAAACAGTTGCAGGGTACCGACAGACTCGAAGGGCAGCAACCTCTGCCATGGCAGAGGCAAAGCAGCGGGTGTGGAAGAAGTTCGAAGAAGCTATGGAGAAGGACTTTCGGTCGGCACCAAGGTGCTTCTGGAATACCGTCCGGCACCTCAGGAGGGAAAAGCGGGGAACCATCGAAGCTGTGTACAAGGGTAGGACCCTGCTGACTTTGACTGAGAAGGTTATCGGGTGGTGGAAGGAGCATTTTGAGGAACTCCTTAATCCGACTCTATGGTAGAGGCAGAGCTGAAAGCTGATGGTGGACCATCGTCAATTTCCCTGATGGAGGTCACTGAGTTAGTCAAACCACGCCACAGTGGCAAAGCCGCAGGGGTTGATGAGATCCGTCCAGAAATGCTGAAGGCTTTGGGTGTTGAGGGGCTGTCTTGGTTGACACGCCTCGTCAACATTGCGTGGAAGTCTGGGACAGTGCCTAGGGGGTGGAAGACCGGGTTGGTGGTTCCCCTATTCAAAAAGGGGGACCAGAGAGTGTGTGCCAACTCCAGAGGTATCACACTTCTCAGCCTCCGTGGTAAAGTCTACTCCAAGGTGCTGGAAAGGAGGGTTCGGCCAATAATCGAACCGTTGATTGAAGAGGAACAATGCAGATTCCGTCCTGGTCGTGGACCAACGGACCAACTATTCACGGCGTATGACCGGGTCCCCCGGATGATACTGTGGGATGTGCTGCGGGAGTATGGGGTCAGACCTCTGAGGGCCGTCCAATCCCTGTATGCCCTAAGCGAGAGTTGTGTCCGGATACTCGGCAGTAAGTCGGACTCGTTCCCAGTGGATGTCGGCCTCCGCCTGGGCTGCTCTTTATCACCAATCCTGTTTGTGATATTCATGGACAGGATATCGAGGCATAGTCGTGGAGGAGAGGGGTTGCAGTTCGTTGACCTGAAGATCTGATCGCTGCTCTTTGCAGATGATGTGGTCCTGATGGCATCATCAGTCTGTGATGTTTAGCAGTCACTGGATCGCTTCGCAGCCGAGTGTGAAGCGGTTGGGATGAGGATCAGCACCTCAAAATCTGAGGCCATGGCTCTCAGCAGGAAACCGGTGGATTGCCTACTCTGGGTAGGGAATGAGTCCTTACCCCAAGTGAAGGAGTTCAAGTACCTCGGAGTCTTGTTCGCTAGTGAGGGGACGATGGAATCGAGAGATTGTCCAGAGAATCGAAGCGGTGGGGGCAGTATTGCAATTGCTTTACCACACCGTTGTGATGAAAAGAGAGCTGAGCCAGAAGGCGAAGGTCGATCTTCGTTCCTACCCTCACCTATGGTCATGAAGTTTGGGGTCATGACCGAAAGAACGAGATCACGGGTACAAGCAGCCAAAATGGGTTTTCTTTGGCAAGTGGCTGGCGTCTCCCTTAGAGATAGGGGGAGAAGCTCAGGCATCCGTGAGAGACTCGGAGTAGAGCAAATGCTAGGGAAGTGTTCCAGGCACGTCCAGCTGAGAGGAGACTCTGGGGAAGACCCAGGACTCGATGGAGAGATTATATCTCCACACTGGCCTGAGAATGCCTCGGAATCCTCCAATCGGAGCTGGCGGATGTGGCCCGGAGAAGGGAAGTTTGGGGTTCCTTACTGGAGCTGCTGCCCCCGCGACCCGACCTCACATAAGCGATAGACGATGGATGGATGGATGGATGGATGGATGGATGGATGGACAAGGGATTTGGATGGATCTTGGATGGAACATTTGCAAAACTACAAACACTTTATTCATAAATACAAGTATTTAAAAGTGAACTCCCATATCAACGGAGGGGAGAATTCAATTTACTTCAATTCATTTCATAATTGAGCCATTATAAAGTTACAAAAATCGTTAAAATATCAAACAAACAAATTAGTTATGTAATATATGAGGTTTACTTCCATTCACTGGAATTGATTTTCCAGACAGCGCCATTATTAAACAGCAATAATTGTTCAGAAATGCTTTTAAGTAGATGGGTTTCTCAATTCAGCAGGAAATGTTTGTCTTAGCTGTATTTCAAACCAACAATTACAAAAAACTTGATTCAATTGTTTAAAGTACACTAAACAATTCATGTATGTACAGTTATACTTGTGAGGAAATTCAAATTGTACAATGGTTTTATTCACAAATTGGCCAAGTTGCTGCTGTCAGCAAAACTAAGGTAATTGATTTAAGCAAAAGCTAAGTGGTTTCAGTTTAATTAGGTAATGGGACTATGCATCTCTAATGAAATAAGATCACTTTCTTCAACAATGATTATGCACTCCTATAAAGGGATTACCTTGGTGTCTGCAAACGCAATGACCTACTCCTTGCTTTAACCTTGTTATTTAAATTGGTATTAGTGCGCCCAGAGTGCGAGGCAGAGATGGCTCAACACACGTTGAGAAAGGATAGAATGATTTGTGCGTATCCAACTCACAGTCAGAGTCTGAACAACCTGCTTAACTCTCAAAGGAACACGTATATGTTATAATACGTGCAGGATTGAATGCTCTAAAGAAAAGCTGTAAAAAAAAAGAGGCTTCATTAGCATAACTGTATCTTTCTCATAGCAATAATGCAGTCTATGAGCAACTACTGTACTTACATACAGTTTGATAAGGCAAGTATTAACCCCCTAACACAATGAAACTATATCACAGCAGCATGTTGCAGCAAGGGATTCAACCAAACAACTGGACTGAGAGACTCATCACCTCTCTAAACTTCTGAACCCTCTTTGCAACTTTTAAAGCGGGAATATCATATAAAGTGAAGTGTGATTCTGCGACTGGCCTAATTTGCACCTGCAATGTTTTTTTCAGTTTGAAAACTAGAAGAAAAGACCAACAACAGGCACACATTTATCCAGTCAGGCCATAGAGTGACTTTCGAAAGGGCTGAGGCAAAAGAAAGGACCAACTTCATCTCACACAGGGTTAGGGATTGTGTTACGGTTCTGGGTTGATTTCGCCCTACAGTCACAAGCTAACCACGGGAGAGCTCTGACTGATCTGAGTGTGGCAGTCAGTCTGGTGGGAGAGGAGGGGTGTCCACCAACATAATCATAGGGTTGTTTGGTTTGATCCTCCAGTCAGTTTGTCGTAGTGCCCTTCAGAAAGACACTGAATGTAACTGACTGTTTGAGTCTGTGCGTAGATGGGTAAGGCATTGTGAAGCACTTTGACCTCATGTCAGGTCAAAAGGAATTGATAACAGACACAGCAGGTAGGTGATAACAATAAATAAAGAGTAATACAATAAGAATGGCTGTATGGAAAACTATGAGATAGCCTGAAAAGGCAAAACTACATTTAGGGAAAGATTAATGATTGTTAATTAAGTTATAGCTCAAACAAAAATTAAACATTAAAAAATAAATCAAGTCCGTTTCCAAAGTCAATAATGAACTGTGAAGCTGACCAATCAAACTGCTCGTGGTTGCTGTGGATAGAGACTCTGTCAGAACCACTTTTCAGAATTAGAGTTTACAGGCTAGGAATAATGAGGTAATAGGTTATGACTTGCTTTATCAGGTAATAGCTGTATCCACATTATCTGTCAAAGGAGACTTTTCAGTAAATGGATTAGTCATTTAAAGCAGACCTACAAACAAGATGAAGTAGTAAAGTGATGCTGAAATGATACTAGAGAAAGTGTTTTAATTTGACGGAAGGGGCAGAATGTTATTAGTTTGAATAATCAGTAAAGTTAACCACATGTGGAAAAAGTTTCCTCACTGACTTTGTGGTTTAATTTTGTTCAAAATGTTTTTGCTCAAACTAATCTTTCATGATGTGGTGGTGTTATTTCCATGAACAGGAGCCTCTTGAAATTGGATAAGTAGCAACATTGCTACTGTAATTGACCCAAAGAATTGATGAAACTCAGCCACTGATCTGGTTATTTAAAGTGGCATTAGGGTGCTGAGTGAGGCAGCCAAAAGGTTATTTTAAGTTCATCAACTTATTAAACAGCACCGGTCACACTAGCGGATCATTACAATGAAGGCAAGGCATGTTGATTACTGTACATGCCACTTGACCGTAACGTCCCTAGTTTGATTTCCACCGTGGGACCTTTGTTGCATGTTATACCACTCTTCCCGTGAATTCTAGTCCACATTGTAAAATATTATTAATATATATATTTAAAATATTTTTCTTATACTGATGCCGAAGTATTTCTGACTGAAGATTTTGCCTATGAGTTGGGGCCATTAAAGTATAAAGTAAAATTTCCATTTTCTTTTTATAATATTGGACTGATTCTAAAACATAAAAAAAGGCAAAAGTATGTGAGGAATCAAAGCTATTTTAGTATATTATTATAGTATATTATTTTGCTACACCGCTACTACTCTGCCACATTTGACCTGAACATGAAATGAACTGAATATGACAACACATATTTATTCATGCATTTATTTATCTAAGTTCATTTTTATATATATATACAATGTTTACAATTCATGATGACCAACTCTGCAATTGACAAAAATATAGAATTTTACATTGTATATAGTTGCTCATTTTGAAAATACAGTACAAAATGTGTTCCCACAGATGTTAGAGAGAAAAAAATATTGTGGCATTCAAACCACATGTTCTTTAAGGATGTTATGTAGATTCAATGGTGCCAAATAGCTGAAATGTTTCAGTGACTGCTGTTCCTCTGACAGCAGGGGGAGTCAAAGTGAGCATCCACATACATGAGTTCACAGATCTTACCATTATTTGCAATTATTTAGAATTCACATCGACAAATGACATGACAAACACTTTCCAACATCCTTCAAATAAAAGATGAGAAAATGCAGTTCATGAGTTTGTTGCTGGAGCCGTTCATCACTGGTCAAGTAGTCCAGACATCCCTGAACTTTACTCCAGGAATTATTCCCGATCAAAGAGAAAATACAAATGAAAATGTCCAGGTGTATGAAAATGTCTCTATATTTAAGAGACTGAGGACACTTCTGTCTTGCTGGCAGAGACTGAGGTCTCATCCTCCACCATGCCGCCCATTCCAATAGTGCTCAGCATGCAGTTACGGAACTGGAAAAAGAGCAAAAAGGATGTTGAAATAACAAACATGTCATGTGCATTGTGGTGGGTTCCAACACTGAAAAATTAAGATAATTTTCATATAAACCAACCTGTTTGTTCATCAGCACATAGATAACAGGGTTGTAGAGGGCTGAGCTCTTTGCAAAGAAGGCGGGGATAGATGCTGTCATGGAGGTGAAAGCAGCTCCCTTGTTCAAGAAGATCCAACCGGCAAAGGAGGCATATGGCACCCAGGCTATCAGGAAGCCAAAGACCATCAAGATGCACATACGTGTCACTTCCCTCTCGGCCTTCTGGGTAGACTCTGACTCCTGCTGCTGGGCTGCGGCCTGAAGTTTTGAAGACCAGAAAACATTGTCAGAATTCACAGCACAATAATAATAATTGTATTTCTTTGAGGTTTGTGAAATAATGTAAATATTTCATGAACTTACAGCTTTTACTGTCAGTACAAGACTTCCGTAAGAGAAGAAAATTAGGAAAACGGGAGTGAAGAAGTGGACAACAAACATGTACATGACGAATGATTCGTTGTTGAAGCCTGGAGCCAGAGTGTAGTAGTCAGGTCCGCAGGAGCACTGCAAGCCCTCAGGAATGTACCTGTGTAGGTTTAAGGAGAGAAAGTATTGCAAATCATTAAGACTTATTGTCTTAAGCCTGAATGGTTTGTTTGAGTGGTTTTCAATGTTTTTAAATCTTAACTGTCAGATTTTAGACATTTAAAGTCATATTTTTTAGAACTAAGTAAAATGGCAAATACAAATGTGAATTACCTGGACCAGCCAACCAGTGGGGGTGCAGAACATGCAAGAGCCATGACCCAGGTGCAAAGAACTCCAATTCCTGCGTGAGTATTACTGAACTTGAAGCTTCCCATGGGTTTGCAGACGACAATGTATCTCTCAACAGCCAGGACTACCAGGGACCAGAGAGAAACTTCACCTGTCGAGAGAAAGAGCATCACAAAGGAACTTTTCAGCTGTTGAACATTTAAGTAAGCTGAAAGCCCAACTTATGTACAGTATATCTCAGTCATTATCAGGTTTTACAAATGGCCTTTCATGAAATGATAACTGCTCTGTAGGAAATTATTAAGTACTGAGGAAACTTTAAAGGGGATTTTAAATAGCAGTTCAACTATTATGAAAGAATAAAGTTGACTTTTTACCTCCAAGTGTGGCCATGAATCCCTCAAGAGTGCAGAAAGTGGGTCCAAGAATGAAGTAGCCGTTGATAGCGGATGTGAAGGTGATGGTGAATCCAAAGAAGCACATGATCAGTCCAGCCACAGCCAGGTTGACCAGGATTAAGTTGAGAGGCGTCTGGAGCTTCTTGTTCTGAACTGTTACCAACAATGTCAGAGCATTGATGGGAGTTCCAGTGCAGATCAGGAATACCATGTAGAGAGCTAGAAACTTGAATATCATGGGATCTACCAAATAATACTGTGGGTATTCAAAGGGACTTCTAACAATCCCGCTCCTGTTGGACAATGGGATGTAGAAGTTATTGCCTTCTGTGCCATTGGGCTCGATTCCGCCTTCCCACACCATCGTCCCTAGTCTGTTGTGCTGTTGAGCTTCTTCACCTAAAGAACCAAAGAGAGTTGGTGGACTCGACATTCAGACCTGCACAGTGTGCTCTTTATACCTCATTACTAATCTTATCATCAGTTGCCAATAATGTATTTAAAGACAGAGATAAGGAAATTAGAGAGGACATATTAATTAATCCCGGATAGAGAGCCTAATAGATGGTATTCTCCTAATCCTCATAGAAGAAACTGAATTAAGTTCACCATCTTCAGTAAACATACTCCAACCAAGCCAATCAAACCTGGAATCATATGTCTATATATTAATATATATATATACAGGACTGTCTCAGAAAATTAGAATATTGTGATAAAGTTCTTTATTTTCTGTAATGCAATTAAAAAAACAAAAATGTCATGCATTCTGGATTCATTACAAATCAACTGAAATATTGCAAGCCTTTTATTATTTTAATATTGCTGATTATGGCTTACAGCTTAAGAAAACTCAAAAATCCTATCTCAAAAAATTAGAATAGTTCCTCAGACCAAGTAAAAAAAAAAGATTTATAACAGTAAAACAAAATCAAACATTTGAAAATGTCCATTAATGCACTCAGTACTTGGTTGGGAATCCTTTTGCACGGATTACTGCATCAATGCGGCGTGGCATGGAGGCAATCAGCCTGTGGCATTGCTGAGGTGTTATGGATGCCCAGGATGCTTCAATAGCGGCCTTTAGCTCATTAGCATTGTTGGGTCTGGTGTCTTTCAGCTTCTTCTTCACAATACCCCACATATTCTCTATGGGGTTCAGGTTAGAGGAATTGGCAGGCCAATCGAGGACAGTAATGCCATGGTCAGTGAACCAGTTACTGGTGGTTTTGGCACTGTGGGCAGGTGCCAGATCATGCTGGAAAATGAATTCCTCATCTCCATAGAGCTTTTCAGCAGACGGAAGCATGTAGTGCTCTAAAATCTCTTGGTACACAGCTGCATTTACTCTGGGCTTGATGAAACACAGTGGACCAACACCAGCAGCTGACATGGCTCCCCAAACCATCGCTGACTGTGGGAACTTCACACTGGATTTCAAGCAACTTGGATTTTGCTCCTCTCCAGCCTTTCTCCAGACTCTGGCGCCTTGACTTCCAAATGAAATACAAAACTTGCTTTCGTCTGAAAAGAGGACTTTGGACCACTCTGCAACTGTCCAGTGCTTCTTTTCCATAGCTCAAGTCAGACGCTTCTTCCGTTGTCTTGAGTTCAGAAGTGGCTTGACCATGGGAATACGGCTATTGTAGCCCATTTCCCGGACACGTCTGTGAACAGTGGCTTTTGATACCTGGACTCCAGCTTCAGTCCACTGTCTTTGAAGCTCCCCCAAATTCTGGAAGCGACTCTTCTTCACAATGCTGTTAAGGCTGCGGTCATCTCTCTTGGTTGTGCAGCGTTTCCTGCCACATTTCCACCTTCCAACAGACTTTTTGTGGATGTGCTTTGAAACTGCACTCTGTGAACAGCTTGCTCTTTGAGACATTTCTTTTTGTGTCTTACCCTCCTGATGGAGGGTGTCAATGATGGTCCTCTGGACAGCAGTCAGATCAGCAGTCTTCCCCATACTTGTGATTTAGTTTACTGAACCAAGCTTAGTGTTTTTCAAGGCTCAGGAAACCCTTGCAGGTGTTTCGAGTTAATTAGACGATTCAAGTGATTCACTAGTATACTTTTTCATGATATTCTAATATTTAGAGATAGGATATTTGAGTTTTCTTAAGCTGTATGCCATAATCAGCATTATTAAAATAATAAAAGGCTTGCAATATTTCAGTTGATTTGTAATGAATCCAGAATGTATGACATTTTTGTTTTTTTAATTGCATTACAGAAAATAAAGAACTTTATCACAATATTCTAATTTTCTGAGACAGTCCTGTATATACTGTATATTTAAGCAATAGCTCACGACAGGCCGTGGTATATGGTCATTATATCACAGTTAAGGGCCGTGGTTCAACCCCCTTAACTGTGATATAATGACCATATATCACGGTCTGAAGTGAGCTATTGCTTTTATAAAACAGTTACCAAGTGGGGCAATATGAAAGAAAAATACACACTCCAATTTAAATAGTTTTATTATTAAATAATGATGTTCAAAATAAAATAGTCCCTCCGTTGCCTTCTGCACAAAACATAGTGCGAGGTGGTTGCTATGCAACAACACTAACAGCTAGCGCGATGTTCTGTTCGTTTCGTTTTTTTTCCATTTGGTCTACCTGCTCTTCACGTAGCTCTGCATGTCATCTTTTAGGGGCTTTTTTCTCTGGAGATAGGCACTGATCAATCCACTCCTCCAGAGTAGAGAACATTGTATTATACGGATTGCATAAATGGACGCTCCCTTGTATTGGCGCATGCACGACCGGAACCCGGGACCAGATTGACTGTAAACACGTCTGTGTTTCAGCCTGTATAGTACGTGTTTGATTATTGTCATTTCACGCTGATATTATTTAGAAGGTGGCTTAGTTGATGGCTTAGACGATGAGATTGTTGAAGTTAGTTGGTTATGGTTGATTGGAGTAAAACAGTCTAGATATATTTCAGGAGTTACAGATGTTTTTAAAATTCCAACAGTTGAAGTTAAGTCATTACCAATTGAGGTCAGGAGGAGATTAATTTTGTCTCTAATAATTATAATTTTATCGTTAAAGAAGCTCATGAAGTCGTCACTACTGAGAGATATAGGAATAGAAGGCTCTGTAGAGCTGTGGCTCTCTGTCAGCCTCAGTGCTGAACAGAAACCTGGGGTTGTTCTTATTTTCTTCTATTAAGGAAGAGTAATAAGCTGCTCTGGCATTACGGAGAGCCTTCTTATATGTTTTAAGATGATCTAACCAGACTAAACGAGATTCTTCCAATTTAGTGGAACGCCATTTACTTTCAAGATTTGTCGACTTTTGTTTTAGTTTGCGGATTTGTAAATTAAGCCATGGAGCTTTCTTTTTCTGTTTTATGATCTTCTTCTTTAGAGGAGCGACAGAGTCGAGTGTTATTCGCAGTGAGGCTGCAGCGCTATCAACAAGATGATTAATTTGGGAGGGACTAAAGTTAGCATTGGAGTCCTCCATTATATTGATATTGAGTCCTGGTATTGAATTAAGTGCTGATGGAATCACTTCCTTAAATTTAGTCACAGCACTTTCAGATAAACATCGAGCGTAGGATATTTTGCCTACTGGTTTGTAGTCCAGTAACAGGACTTCAAAAGTTATTAAAAAATGGTCTGATAAAAGAGGATTATGTGGACACACTAATAAACTTTCAATTTCAACACCATATCCCAGAACAAGGTCCAGAGTGTGGTTTAAACAGTGAGTTGGTTCATGTACATTTTGACTGAACCCAATTGAATCTAATATTGAGATAAATGCATTATTAAGGATGTCACTATTAACATCCACATGAATATTAAAGTCACCTACAATAATTACTTTATCTGTTTTAAGGACTAAATTTGATAAAAATTCTGAGAATTCAGATAGAAATTCAGAATACGGACCAGGAGGGCGGTACACAGTAACAAATACAACTGGCTTTATTGTTTTCCATGTTGCGTTTGAGAGCGTAAGAACAAGGCTTTCAAAAGAGTTATAGTTTAGTTTAGGCTTAGGATTGATCAAGAGGTTTGAGTCAAATATGGCCGCAACTCCACCTCCTCGGCCTCGAGGCATGTGAGTATTAATATGACCGAGGTGGAGTGGATTCATTTAGACTGACATATTGTTCATGTCTCAGCCAGGTTTCAGTGAGACAAAATAAATCAATCTTATTATCTGATATTAAATCATTTACCGATCCAGCTTTCGTTGATAAAGATCTGATGTTTAAGAGCCCACATTTAATTTTTAGATTTCATTGCACTTTTGCAGCGGTGGTGTTTATTTTAATTAGGTTTTCATGTGTAACTCCTCTTCTGTTAACCATAGACTTGATTAGTTTCAGTGGTCGTGGGGCAGACACAGTCACTTGTCTCTGTTCTTGTCTTGTTAGACCTCAGTGCTGCTTTCGACACTGTTGATCAGGACGTTCTACTACAGAGACTGGAATTTTCAGTAAATGTTATTCATTTAAGGATTTAAACTTCAGTTTTGAATGTACTTACTTAAACAATACTCAAGTATACTTTTGGACGACAGAAGCATAAACATATTTAATAAACCTCATCCAGAAGGTATAGCAGTGTAATTCTAAAAATCCATATAATAATAACAATAAGATCCATTTAATGACTTTACAGCCATACTTCCTTGTTATTGCTATTTTCTGGCTCCCTGTGGATTTAGTTTTTCTAAATGATTTAGTAAAAGCAGTCTTACACTTATTCACAACAAATCTGCATATAAATAATTTATAAAGCTCTGTCTAATCTTGTACTATGTTTTTGCTATGAAGCACTTTGGGCTGCAATTCTTGTATGAAAGGTGCTATACAAATAAAGCTTATTATTATTATTATTATATTATTATTATTATTATTATTATTATTATTATTATTATTATAAAGAACAGACATAATGAAGAGTAAAGACTTTGACCCAAGTATTGCCGTTTGGGGTTGATGACCAGTTTAAATTCATTGAAATAATCACATAGTGTGTATTTAAATCACACATGCAAACTGTTGACACTGGATGAGAAAGTGATCTGATGTCTTATGATAATAAAACCATGTATGTTAATGCCCTGCATGTACAAACAGCAACCATCTGTCACACGGCTGTCATAAGTATTTCCAACTCCCACTAGTGGGATTTGCAGATCAAGGAGCTTGTGTTTATCTGCTTAGCATCCAAAAATTGTCACTAGCAAGCTGTTAAACCGGAGGGGTTTGGCCCTTTCTAATCTTCAACCCTCACAAATTGGATTCACACCTTGTACGCAATTCAAAGGCGTTGAGCAGGTTGTCTGGGAGTTAGGGCACACGTTAGAGGTGACACCTGTCTCCTTCAATTTACTTTGTCTTCAAAAGTGATTACAGCTGCCACACACTGCCCTCAGAGTTCACAGACATTATGGTGTCTCTGAGGGCAGAGACTGAAGGTCAAATATATGTTTTCATGTTTTCTGATGATGATAAGAATTTCCTCTTTAGAGGGCACTATAGATGCCCCTAATAAATCACAATACTATTAAAATGTTATGTTAGCTGCTCAGTATTTGGGCTGTAAAGCATGCTGGCCTAATTATTTAGATGTAATGGTACATACTGAAAACAACCTACTTTGTGTGCATCTTTGTCAGTACTCAGATCTATACTTCAGTAAAAGTAGCAATACCACAGTGTTACAAGTAAGAGTCCTGCATTCAAAATATCACTTAACTAAAAGTACTAGCATCAAAATGTACTTTAAGGACAAAAAGTAAAGGGACTTGTTATATAGAATAGCCCATTACAGAATAATGTATATTATATTATTGAGCTATAATTATTGATGCATTGATGTGCTCATAACTTTAATGTTGCAGCTACAGCTAAACGTGGGCCTTATTTCTTACTATATACACTGGTGGGTAGCTTGGGAATTCACCCCTGAGATCAATAAATTATTATTATTTTAACACAATATAAATCGTAAATGTCACACGCATCAAAAACACAAACATAATTAAACATGTATTTAAAATTTAAACAGACATGCACATTTATGTCAAGTACTACATGTGTAATACAACAACAGATCACTTCTACGTCAGTTCACATGAAATATGTCACCCTATCGCAGGAAATGAAAAAAGAAAAAAGTCAGATCATTTTAAGTTATGATCTCATAGAATAATCATAACTCTGAATCCCAAGTTTTTATATTGTCAGGAACTCCCATTTATTTATACTTCAGCTTTTTGTTCTACCTTTCATAATGATCTTTTCCTGTAAAATATAATGTTTGACAGGTAAAATGAAAGAGCTCAAAACCAGCTTTTTGGAGTATTGAATAAATAAACTTTGCCAACACAACAGCATTCAAAAACGTATTTTGATCGTCTTGAAAACCCCAAATAATATTGAGAGTGGATAAAGGTAAAATGATTGCTTGTTCAGATAACTAACCTGCCCCCTGCTGCCAAAAGGATGCAACAACTAGATAATACCAAAATAAATGCATAGTGTTCACCTCGGCACAAAACCTACAGATATTATCCTCAGTTATTCTCCATAATTTAAGAATTTTAATGCTGGTACAATCTTATAGAACATTTTTAACTGAAAAGATGAAAATCAAACACAATATGTTTGAAAAGTGTATGGATAACATGTTATATTCTCAGAGGACGTTAGGAAATAATACAAATCAGAGTTGATTATACAATTCGGCAACAATTTATAATGTATATATATATATATATATATATATATATATATATATGTGTGTGTGTGTATATATGTAATTTAAAATAACAAGGGCGACAAACATCAATAAAGTCGTATCTTTATCCATAATAAAACATGACAATTTATTTGTTGATTATAATTTGTAACAATAGTCTAAATCTAAAGAGTAATGTTCTTGAATTTATGATCTGCCAAGCATTAAACAATCAAACCAACAGTAACTGATAAACTTCTTAGCAAGCATAAAAACTACAATTATTCATACAAGCAGGCATTAAACCTGCTTTAGGATGGTTTAAAGAGGTCAGAGTCGTGATTTGCTTATGTGGGGCATCTGGCACAACGGAGATGTGAGAGCTGAGCTCTAAATGAGATTGATACAGAAGCTTGGAGACACCCATAAACCCGAGGCAGGTGAGAGTCTAAAGCACAGATCAAAAGGGTGCCTGCCCCATGCGTAGAGTCACATGTTCACAATAGTTAATTGGGATTAGCTTTCTGCTTTACAGCTATGCAAGGATTTAACACACTCCTGTGGAGGTTAAGTGTGTTGAAAGTGTAACAGGATGTGCTGTACCTGTGCCAATCAGAAAAACACTAGTTAATCTGTTGGTAGGTCAGGAAGACACATGACTGTATGACTGACCTAGAAAATATTGTTGTTGTTTTTTTATTTAGCCTTTATTTATACAGGAAAAATCTCATTGAGACACAGGGTCTCATTCTCAAGAGAGACCTGATCAGATGGTAACAGTACCATACAAAGTTGCAGACAGACAGGACACTAAACACAGAGGCAACGTCATAAAAACAATTGTAATTGAAATTGCAAAGAGTGTAGAATTAGGTATTGCGAGAACAAACACCGACAGATGAATTCTCCAGATTTTTTTTAAATGAGTTTAAAATCTCCTCGGTGTCTCAAGATGGACAGCTTAAGTTCCTGCTGAAGCGTGCTCCAGGTTGAGGGGGCCGAGTATGACGAGGCCTTTTTTCCAAGTTACGTGCGAATTGAGGGGACGGACAGAGTGTAGTTCTGAGATCGTAGCCCATAGCTGTACTGTTTGTGTGAAATGTAAGTGGGTATGTAGATACATTAGTGTTAATCAATGAACACACAAAAGTGTCACAGAAGCACACTGGTTTATATGTCATGGAACAAATATGTCTACTTCGCATCGAAGTAACAGCCTCCCAACTTCACCCACTTTACTTGTTTTTACTCCATGAGAATCAAATGCTAAAATATCATTTATTTTAATACATAATCTGAATATTCTCATGCAGAGTTTTGTGTCTGCGGTTAGGGTTAGCTGTGGGAGAAATATAATTTTGCGGAGACAGGGGTGCAAATGCATACGCACAGGGAGGTGAAAGGGAGGTGAAAGGGAGATGAATATGGCTAAAGCCCAATATAAAGGGAATAGTCTCCTGGAGTCAAGGCACTTTCTCTTAGGCCCTTCTGACATAGACAGACAATAGATCTGTGCTCCTTCTAATCTCTGATCTCCATAGTGGCTCAGACACTCATGTGCACCAAAGGATTACAATCTAATGCTCTCCTCTGCCACCTACAAATACATGGATATTACAACCCATTGATACCGAATCCAACAAATTACACTCATTCAAAATATTTTCATAATGCTGTTTGTAACATCTGACTAGTACAATCTAAACAACTATTAAAACAGTAGTCACATGCAGGAAGCCAGGCTCTACACAAAGGTGAAAGGTCAGGTGTGTGGTGGTGGCTGCCTGACGAATGCATTGAAAGAAAAGGGTCAAATCAAAGGTGGTTCAATTACAATAGAGAAGCAATGGTAAAACTAAAAACAATTATTTTCCTTTTATGGCCCACAATAGTAGCGTGTAGTTTCAGTAGTTAGTATTGAACTACTTGAATAACTATGCAAATATGAATGTAGTTAAACTACCCTACTGAAAAATGTAGTTCACTACTCCCCAACACTGCAAATAAGATCACTGTCAATCGATAAGGAAGAAGAAGAAGAAAAAGGGCACAGATGACAAACAAAGGAGCACATATATATATATAGATATATACATATATATATATATATATATATATATATATATATATATATATATAGATATATATAGATATATATAGATATAGATATAGATAAATATGTATATAGATATATATAGATATAGATATGTATATATCTATATATATATAGATATAGATATAGATAAATATATATATATATATATATATATATATAATATAGATATATATATATATATATATATATATATATATAGCTATAGATATAGATAAATATGTATATTTATATATATAGATATAGATATAGATATGTATATCTATATATATATATAGATATATATTTATCTATATATATATATAGATATGTATATATATATATCTATATATATAGATAGATATAGATATAGATATAGATAAATATGTATATTTATATATATAGATATAGATATGTATATGTATATATATAGATATAGATATATAGATATATAGATGTGTAGATATATATAGATATAGATATAGATATAGATATAGATAAAGATATAGATATAGATATAGATAAATATGTATATTTATATATATAGATATAGATATGTATATCTATATATATATATAAATATATAAATATATATTTATCTATATATATATATATATATAGATAAATATGTATATTTATATATATATATATATATATATATATATATATATATAGATATGTATATATATAGATATAGATATAGATAAAGATAAATATGTATATTTATATATATAGATAGATATGTATATCTATATATATATATATAAATATATATATATATATAGATATACATATTCATCTATATGTATATATATATATATATATATATATATATACATATGTGCTCCTTTGTTTATCATCTATCTATATATCTATATATATATATAGCTATATAGATATAGATAAATATGTATATTTATATATATATATATATATATATATATATATATAGATATGTATATCTATATATATATAAATATAGATATATAGATATATATATATAGATATAGATATACATATCTATATATATAAATATACATATTTATCTATCTATATATATATATATACAGTATATATGAGCATAATTATAAGTGATAATCTCAAACAGAACTACTTCCATATTGGTTTATGCATTTGAAAAACATATGTGAAGAACAGTTTTTAACAGCGGGACTATCTCAGTAAACAACCTTCATGGTTTAAAAGTAGGTGGTACATAAGCATTTACCATGATTGAACGTTTGCTTTTGGTGCTGAAGTGCCCTCTGGTGGTCCATTACATGCTGCTCAGCATGGTTCAATATCAGGAAATTAAATGCTGGTGGGTTTTTCTATCCTGTCATATTGGGGCAACCGCATTACTGACAATATAGGAATATCATTAAAACCTTAATTTAAGCTGAATTCTATTATTGTTTTTCTCCTGATTCATTAGCTAAAGGAGAATGTAGAAAGGATGATGGTTCACAGGATTGTGTGATATATTTGCATGTTTTTTCTGTAAAATTTGAATGTATTTTAGACATAATGTTTAAAGTTTACTTTGATATGTTTTGTTGGTGATTCATTAGGATTTGCATTTTATTAATTGACCAATTGTTTTTCTTTTGTTTTGTTTCAGAGGCTGTGCAATACTAATATCCTCCTGGTGTGTGTGTGTTAATTTGTCTTTGAAATATTATATTGTTGTGGTATTATGTTGCCTGAGTGAATAAAAACAGTCTCCAATTTGGGGATTAATAAAGAATAACTGCATAAATATTGGCTAAACATCATTCTTATTTATTATCCTACACCTCATCAGAAGTTCAGTTACAGCATCATTTATGCAAGGTTTTTCAGAACATCATCAAGTGGAGCTGGTCTTCAGTATATCTTTGCAGTTAGGCTAAGCTCATAAAACATATTAGGCTACAGTGTTCTCAGTATTCACGGGTTGCGAGAAGATGTTAAAGTGACACATTGCATAGCAACATGGATATACTCCTGCAACTAAGGAGCAGAGCTTAATGCAGCAGGAAATACATTATTTTTGAAGTGGGATGCTTTGACCATAAACCTGCAGCACCTCCCAGACTCCAAACCTTGGAATAGGTAATGATTTGATGTTGTATTTGTACTATGTTGTTTATCCTGTACACACGACATCTATTGCACGTCTGTCCGTCCTGGGAGAGGGATCCCTCCTCAGTTGCTCTCCATGAGGTTTCTTCCATTTTTTCCCCTTTAATTTTGGGGTTTCTTTTGGGAAGTTTTTCTTTGTGCGATGCGAGGGTCTAAGGACAGAGGGTGTCGTAACCTGTACAGTCTGTAAAGCACACTGAGACAAATGTATAATTTGTGATATTAGGCTATACAAATAAATTTGATTTGATTTGATTTGATCTTTTTTGATGTTATTTGTATTACTTACAAGCAGAGGTTGAAAAAGTAGTCAGATCTGCTTTTAAACATGTAGCGGAGTAGAAGTATAAAGTTGCAGGAAATGGAAATACTCAAGTAAAGTACGAGTACCTTAAAAGTGTTTACTTAAATACAGTAATTGAGAAAATGTTGATGTCCACCGCTGCTTACAAGGTACAGTAATACAGTTACAGAGTAAGAAAACAAGAACGTGTTTGTGATATCATTTATTTAGAATTTAAAATATTCTTTAAAAGAATGAATCACTTGGGTACATTTGGGAAAGAAAATTAATAGGTTTTAGGCAAATTACACGGTAAGACATTTTGAAATATGGAGTGCTTCGGGTATGGAAGAAAAGAA
This sequence comes from Cottoperca gobio, assembly GCF_900634415.1. NCBI lineage: Eukaryota > Metazoa > Chordata > Actinopteri > Perciformes > Bovichtidae > Cottoperca > Cottoperca gobio. The sequence continues at coordinate 15,732,148 of NC_041359.1, forward strand.
CAAGAGGGGCATTCATAAAAACATAATGTGGCTGTGAACTACTCATTGTTTTTGTTTTTTAAAAAGCGTAATTATTAGGTGAGTAGACCTACAGGTATAAACAGCTGAACAGAACATCAGGTGTCCATGTGATGTTAAAACACACTCGTAGCCAGTTTAAGGACAATACAATAGGAAACCTTTGTTGTGTTTTCTTAGTTTTTGTTAAGTATTTGTAGTTCAAGTATATTTGACAATATTGACAACAAAAAGTGTAAGGATTAACTTACAACTTACAAATGAACTTTAGACAAGTTTCTCTATAGTTGTAGAGTTATTTTTACTACTGATGTTCAGTGGTAGTAAGCATTAAGCCCTTCTTTGTGTTTATAGTGAACATATAATACAGAAAGTTCCTCATGCAGAAATCAGGGGAAAGTAATGCTTTACACTGTGCTTACTTGTTTTTATCTGTATGCAACTGAATTTGTTGTGATGATAGCTTTAAAACTGTAAATCCCACATAATGTGTACTTGCACTGTAATTACAGTGTAACACGGTTGAACACTGAAGCTTTATATTACTCTGTAATTTAAATGAGAAAGGCTCTGAACATACAATGTGTTGAATTACAGCCTGCATACCCAGTTTGCTCTCAGTTTCAGGTGTTAAATGCACACAGGTGTGGTCTTTTATACTACGTTACAGAGGTGCATTGTATTCAATGTTAAGTATATCATGTTTAGAGTTATATAAAAAACTTATTTAGAATATTGCCCATTCAGAATATTATTGTAAATATTGTTAAGGCTTGTCACCCAATAAATATATTATCATAAACTATTTAATAGGATTTCCGGAATTAATATTAATAAATTAAATTAATGAATACACCTAACGGAAATACAATGTTTTATATACTGCCGACCAACGAGAGAACCAGTTTATGGTCAAAGAAAAGACATTTCTTTGATTTTGTAGCTCAATTGCTTATAGAAATCCTTCCTAGACGTGTAGTTATTTAATAGGGACTCTATCAAAAGCACATGAAATATAAATCAGAAATAAAAACGTCACCTTATTGCTCACATATTCTACAAACACTGTAATATGTTGTGATGAGCGTTTGTCAGTGTTTCCCTTTTTCTTTTTTGTATCAGTTTTGAATGACAAGTAAAACTGCTTAGGATTTGCACTCCTCAAGCTTCTTGTTTAATTTCAGCACTTTCTTCTTGCAGTTTAGATGATGGATGATCTCTGAGCTCTATCACCTTTGTCATCGGGACTTTCTGTCGGGCAAAGTGTGTACAAGCCTGTGAAAGTCTGAAATGCTTCTTTATTTAATTCCTTCTTTAATATTGCAGTAGGTAAGTTCTTAGCTGGTGTGCACAGAACTGTCAGTCTCTGTGTGGAGAGAAAAAAGGACAGTTTGCCATTATTGTATACAGTGTGTTAACTTCGGTAAAATAATACATCTGCTGTACTATAGTCACGTTTTCACATAACAGCAACACAATCAACACTAAATGTCAGTTAGGGCGGGACAGGTTCTAGCTACAAAATCAATAACAAATACAATACAGTTATTTTTTGTCATACAAATGCAGTGCACAGAATGCCTAAGTATTGCATTACAAATTCGGAAAAGGTAACGGAAGAAAACACAAACAGTGACTTTAGAACTTTTTCAGACTTTTTCCAACCTCAAACTTTTAACATGAATTTGTTTGTATACTTGGAAATAGGCACCAACTAGCAACCAAAAGCTTAGTAGAAAAACCCTGCAATAGTCCTCAAGTGTTTCAACACAACTACTTTTTTACACATGCATTTCAAAGTGGTGAGATTCAGCCTCACATTTTCCCAGATGCCCTTATTTTCATGTAGTCAAACCAAATCCGTAATATCAATGCACCCGATTGGTATTGGCGCCAATACTGATCTTATTAAGCAGATTGAGTCTCGACCAGATGCCATATATAGAACAGTTTCTTTGTCAATGTCAGCAAAACAAGTTTCCTTAGTTAAAATTCCAGACCCTAAAGTGAGGTATTGAGAAACTAATTGTTACTTAATGGTCTTTAGTTTCTATACTAACTCTATTGTCTGATCTGCTTTTGTTTGTAACAGTATCAACTTGTGTACCTGTCTCAGTGTTCCTGGAGTGACACTCACTGCATACAGCATCCACAGAGGAACCATGAGTGTTGAAGAGAGAGTGAAAAATCCTCCAATGGTGTAGCCCCACCAGGGGTATTCATAAGTGTTGTTGAATTTGAGGGGAGTATATTTGACCAAGGAGAAGAGAAATGTGAACTAAAAAACAAGCAAAGAGAAGAGAAGGCATACAAACATAAAAGGGATCAGAGAAAATAAAATTCACAATTGGCCATTGTGTATTTTAATAAGTTTAAGAAAATCCTACAAGATTCTGGTATTCAGGTGGAATATTAAAGTGAAACTAGCTGACTAGTGACACCCAGTCATATTTCCACACACACAACAGCCTTCATAACCTCTTTTCACTGTTGGTGATTACCTAATTTCTATTCTATATTTACGTTCTTGACTTCTGCAGTACTTGTCTGTATTTGTATTTCCTCTTATTGCTCATTGTTTATTGTATGCACCAAACACCAAGGCAAATTTCTTGTAAGTCAAACTCTACTTGGCAATAAACCTTATTCTGATTCTGATTCTGAACCACATCAAACACCAAATCGTCATATTTCATGCATGTAGAAGCTTTTAGTGTTGTTGATTTGGCTAACATCTATTTCCATGTATGTTTACAGTTCGATATGAAGTAATTCTGTATGTGTGTTTGTTTGTTTGTTTGTTTTTTGCAAACGTAAAGCTTCGACGTAACGATGAATCTTGGTCTCAGCTACAGATATTTATTTCCCAAAAAAGATCACATATCTGAGTTTTATTTAGATAATCGTAAAATTAAATATTTCATCAGGAAAACAAGCAAGTGATGACGCAGATTCTTCTAACATCTAATTCAAAATGACTTTGAACAGTCGTGAGTTGCAATACAGTACCCCATCAATGGTACTGGCCTCCATCTGGTTGAGACATGGACTACCTTTAGGACAGAAGCCTCTAGCAGCTGTCAAATACATTTGCTTGTTAGTAAAGCAAGAACAACATTATAAGGCAGACGTGCCAACATCTCCAATACTTACAGTACAGATAGCTGGTGTGAAGTATTTCCAACAATATTTCATAAACGACCATGGCCGATATCCAATCATGTCCTTAATATTATCATAATGACGATCTGCACCTGAAGAGAATAAGTAGTGTTAGTTACATCAGCGTTATGGACGTCACATTTATATATTCCTATTGATGGATCATTTTTATGCAGCTCCTCAAAATTCAGCTTCACAAATTTGGTACGATCAGAAACTTTGGGCTCTCAAAATAATAGTTTTAGAGTTTTAAACCAGGGTTACCCAACCTTTTTAACTTGTGGGTTAGTGACACCTTAAAAGAAAGCAATAGCTACTTTACACATAAAGAAGTGAACCACACCAGTGATGTTTCCCTGTTCTAGGAGATTAATATAAAGTTTTCTCCTTCCTACCCTGGTAACTGCATTGCGACCCCTCAGGTGTGAAACCTGGTTTGAAAACATCTTGTCTGTACAACATGAGTTTATAAAGAGGGATGCAACAGTGTGTGGGTTAAATGTGTCCTTACCATAGACCCATCCAATACAGACAGACTGAAGAACAGCAAAAAGCAGGAGTGTCATCCCACTGCAGGCGTAGTAGTCAAACAGCTGGAAGATATAAAGACCTCCCTGCAAAGGAGAAGAGAGTCCTTCAGTGAAACTCAAAACAAGGTTGTCATTGCATCATTCACACTCTGTGTTTAACATGTTATTGTAAGAGTATTTACCATATACAGCAGAAATTATATTCTACAAAAGTGTATTGTAAGTCACTTTTGACAAAAGCGTCAGCTAAATGTATTCATGTCAATATAACCCTTAGATCATCTTCTGGTCAAGGAGACATGAATACATTCACCGTCACACCTACAGCTGCTTTTATTACATTGATATATAGTGTAAGTAAAGGCCTAATTGATTCAAGATTTCAATATCATTTCGTTTCCACCACTCACCTCCGTGACCATTAAAAGGCCCAAAAAGAAACTTCCAACAGAAATGGCAAGAAGAAGGAGTTTACGTCGACAGTTGTTTTGAAAGAAGTCCGGATACATGTCGGAGATCGTTGTGACCAATGCCTCTTGATATACAAACTAGAGTGATGAAAGAGATGACTGTGTATTAACACAAATTAATTGTATTATGCTGTCTGAATCTAATTATAACATTATAACAGTCCTACCTCACTATCTAATCCTAAAAGGATGATCATAACGAAGAAGAAAATAGCCCAGAGCTGGGGAAGTGGCATTAGTGCCACGGCACGAGGATAAGCAATGAATGCCAACCCTGGACCTACAAAGGTACACGGAAAAATTAGTTATATTTTCTTAAACAATTCAGACAGTATCACTCTGGGTTTCTGTCAAGCATTATTAACCCTCCATACCTGACTCAGCCACCATCGATATATCCACACCTTGCTCCTTTGCCATAAAACCGAGCACAGAAAAGATGGCGAAGCCAGCTACAAAGCTGGTTAAACTGTTCAACAGGCAGAGGTAAACACAGTCTCTGTAGGGGACATATAGAAACATTAGTAAACTTGTGCTCTAATAATCCAAACTACAGTAAGAACTGAATAACGTTTGTAATTGAAAAGTGAATGCAGATGAAAGAAATGCAAACCTGTAGCAGTTGTTGCTGTATTTGTTGTAGCTTCCTAAAGATGTCAGAACACCTGTGCAAACTCCATAAGAGTAGAAAATCTGGCTGCCAGCATCCATCCATACCTGAGGGATTTGGATGAGTTTGTAAAGATGCATTTATTTGCCAAGTCACAAAATGGTCATACTGACAGTGTCTGCAAAATGGTCACTGTGTGGTTTTCCTACAATTCCGCCCTTGCAATTCAATATCTGCTCATAAAAACTTTTGAAGTTAAATGATTCAAATATGCTATGAGTTAAATAAGTAAAAAAGTTACATAAACACATTTAATTAATTTGCATCGGTTGAAGACGTGATAAGCCTCTGCTTGGATGTTTTTTTGATGTGTAAATAATTATAAAGCTTTTGCTTTTTTAGGGAAAATCATGTTAGAAACTTTTTTATTGCTTTGGTAAACCATGTGCTATTCTAGCAAGTAGTCAGGCCTACAGCAGTAGGTTGCTCTGTTTACTAATTGATTTTGTGACTTGTAGATGTTGAAGTAATCTCAGGACCTTTTTGGCAGACTCTTGAGCTTGTTTAAGGTTATATTCAAGCACTTGGTTAAGGTCAGGGAAAGGTCGTACCTCTGGATCAGTGAGGCGGGATGGGTCTGGGTAGAGGTAGAACATGATTCCTTCTTTGGCCCCTGGTAATGTAAGACCACGAACAAGCAGCACCACCAGCATCACATACGGAAATGTGGCAGTGAAGTAGACCACCTAAGACAGAACCAACAGCTTTCATGTTACCTTTTAATATGAAATATTTTAAGAACAGGGTTTACATGAACTCAGACATTAACATTAAGATTGTTCTGTACCTTTCCTGTGGACTTCACTCCATTCCAGACACAGAAATAACACAACGTCCAGGCAAGAAGTAGACAGAGGGCCAGGTCGTAACGAACATTGCCAATTTTCTCAATTCCACTGGACAGGCCCAAGATTCTCCTCCTGTAACAAAGCGTAATAAGTAACATACAACAAAAACACAGGAGCGCTTATATGATGCATTAATTCATGCAACTTACTCCCAAAATTCTACAACCGAAGAAGTGCTGTTTCCATACAGGTGCAGAGGGGATGTTTGATTGTGACCATGCTCAAAACAGCCATCTTATAAGAAAAAATAAGAAAAGGTTGTGAAAACGGATAAACAAAGTGAACATATTACACAGTTTCATGTGTCATAGCTGAAAACTAAAGTCCTGGTACCTGTGTTCCAGCTGTTGCGACAGCTCGCCCATGGAAGCTCAGACCTGAAGGATGAAAACAAGTAGAGAAACGACCAAGCCAGGATGATGATATAATACACCCCAGTGTACAAAACAACCACTTGACTTCCATAACCTAAGCCTGTAGAGAGATAGAGACGTATTATTTTAATACCATAATAATGTTTGTTTTGTACTTAAGTACAGTTCAGGGGTACTTGTACTTTACAATATTTCCATTTTATGCTACTTTATACTTCTATTCCACTATATTTCTGATTAACATATTGTAATATTTAATCCATTACATTTATTTAAGTTACTTTTCATATTAAAATTTTGCATTGTAAAAAGCATAATAAGTTTATAAAATGCAATGCATTGTTTAATATTAAACTTCCCTTGTGAACTCTTACAGAAAAAGCAGTGCAGTTGGGGCCCCTTGTCACAATTCAGGTGTCTATGAGTTGTTAGCAGTCACAAAACAGGCATTTTCCCTATTAACTTCTCAGATGATTGCATTTAAATAACTGTTCGAGACCCAAATAGGTAAACGTATCCAATAAAAGATTAATAAAGGAAAGTAAAACACTGGACTATGAAATATTAGCGACCCTTTTACATTCACAAAGTAATTTGAGCAATTATATATTAATGAATTAATTATAAAATGATATGGAATCATTGCAGCTTTAAAAAACATAAAACAGTGAGATGAATTAAAAATCCTTATATATATTATAACAGTTGATTTAAAATATGTTTAAATTCAGTCTTAAAGACTTGTTGAAACAACCCAATGTCCTACAAACTGCGTCTCTATGCAACAATATTCATAATCAGTTACAGCAGTTACACAGAATTGTCTTCTTATTTTTGAAGCAGCAAATAATGAAGACTTACCTTCAAAAAGAGGGCAGATCTTTCTCCAACATGTTATTCCACCCTGACTGGTGTACTGGCCCAAAGACGTCTCCAGGAAGAAGAGTGGGATGCCGCAGGTGAACAAAAACAAAACATAAGGTATGAAGAAAACCCCTTTAAAATAGAAATGAAATATCTTGTTAAAATATTGATAAAAATGCATAAATGTGTGCACACTTAAACATTTGGAAACATGTATAGTTAGGCAGCAAGAAGAAACAGGTTCAATTATTTAACATTAAGAAATCATAGCCACTTTATAACAATACTGACAGAGTTGTAGGGTTTCTGTCACCGCAGCATTTGCAAAATCTTCTCTTACAAATCAATTATAAACTGAACACAATCCTAATCCCTGCCCAGGCAGGCTACACGTACTGTGTACATGATGCACACCTGGCCTCAACAACAAAGATTTACCTCCTCCATTTCTGTAGCAAAGGTATGGAAACCTCCAGACATTTCCCAGACCGACAATGTGTCCGGCCACTGCCAGGATGAACTCAATTTTACTGCCCCACTGTTCCCTCTCCTGAGGTTTGGATTCAGTAGGTCCTGGTCCTGGTCCATGGTTCATCAGATTCAGTTTCAACTGTGAGTTTTGTTTTTGGTCCATTTTAACCTTTAATAGGAATTGAATTAATGTTAGTGTGACAGGAAGCTGTAAGGCCGTATCAAGTACTGTGCAGGGAAACATGTTGGATTCCATTGAGTATGCTCAGCCAGTTTATTAAATATAGTTAAAATACTTAACATGAAATATTTATGAATGGCATACTACATACGTCATACTAGATACTAGCTACACACCACACTTTCAAAATCAGATATTAAAACATTATGAAGATTCTAAAGCCATGTAACGTTAGCTGGTGGTGGACTTCAGGAGGCGCCATCATTCTCCCCCAACACCAGTGAACATCCTGGTAACGGACACTGAGATTGTAAAATCTTACAAGTACCTGGGAGTTCCCCTGAACAATAAACTGGACTGGTCAGATAACTCGGCTCTGTCTGCTCTGACAGAGCAGCTTTATCTGCTGAGGAGACTGAGACTCTGTGGTGGCATCTGCTATTTCTTATGGAGTGGTCTGCTGGGGCAGCAGCATCTCGGCCGCTGACAGGAAGAGACTGAACAGACTGGTTAAGAAGGCCAGCTCTGTCCTGGGGAGCCCTCTGGACACTGTGGAGGTGGTGGGAGACAGGAGAATGACGGCCAAGCTGTCCTCTCTATTGGACAACATGTCCCACCCCCTCCAGGACACTTTGTCCTCACTGTGCAGCTCCTTCAGTGACAAGCTGCTTCACCCGCTGAGTCTCACAGAGAGATACCGTAAGTCCTTTCTCCCTGCAGCGGTCAGATTGTACAATCACCACGGCCCCCCTGGTAGACCACCACAGCAAGAACAGACTATTCCACCACTGCTGTGCAATTATCACTCATGTGCACTTTTTATAACTTCTGCAATTATCACTCATGTGCAATATTCACTTTTTTAAATAATTTATCTTTGTTATTACCGGTCACTTTATATATCCACTACCTTTTGATGCTGCTACTTATTTTAACATGTGTACTTATATTATTTTTATTTTTATTGTATTATGTGTGCTCACCACCTTACTTTAGATGTCTCCCTTGTTCATTCTTGTCTTTACTGTAACAATGTAAATGTCCCCGTTGTGGGACTTGTGGGATTCTGATTCAGTAACTTTGAGGTAATTGCTACTGCCTGCATGCTAATATGCTCACAATGTCAATGCTAACATGCAGATGTTAGCAGATAATGTTTGTTCACAAAAACAAAGTATAGTAGAAAATGAAATGATGTTGGCATTAGAGGAAAAGTTGAGTTATCGCTAAAGTCAGGAGGATTTGTCTGCTGGGAACTATTAATGTGTGGGAAATAGTTTTGATTTGGGAGCCACCAGCATGGCTAATTACATTTAAAAGAAAATGTGATCTGGACATGTGAAGATCACGTTTTCCAACAAATGATTCTGTCCTCACATTTTCAGGGACAGTGCACATTGATCAACATCATCGATATATACAGTACCTGTGTTGTCCCTTTGCCAGATGTTAAATTAGCCAATAACAACAACAAATAAAAACACACACCATGTAAAATCACATTACATTACAGAAGGGACGCAATCTGACCGACACAAAGCCGAGCAAATGAGAGCAGACAAATCAAGCATGGATTGACCAGGTATGATGGCAGGTCTGGTTGCTTTTAGCCAAGTTTATAGATATATGCAAACTAATGTTAAGAGTCGTTATGTCGTATATGTAAAGGAAGGACGTTCCAAAATCGTGAAGCGCTTGTAAAAGCTGTCTGTCAGAAAGATGTTTTTTTTAACTATGTCCCCTCTTATCCTTGATTTGGTTCAAATATCCCCAACATTTTTCTGAAAGATGATTGTGATAAATAGGGGAGGTGCTAATCCATTAAGAATTTTTAATATTAAATAAGCATTGTGAAATTTTATAAAACTTTGCCAACAAAGGAGACCATATGTAGGAAGTATTACAGTGATGGCAGCTTTACGTTAATTATCCAGGACCATGAAAGCTTGTTTATATACAGATTGTACAGGCTTTAATATTGTATCAGTGGTAAGAGACCGAGTGGTACAGTATGTTATGTGTGAGAAAATTGTAGCATGAAAATAAATCTACACTATTGAATATAATACTGTGACATTTTTATTACAAATGTAATTGTGATTAGTTTCATTCTACTTGTTTTTCCAAAAGTATCTGAAAAGTATTTTATCTCCTATTGAAAATCATTGTAATTAACATATCAGTTGATGCAGAAACACCAAACAATGAATTAGTGTTCAATAAAAATCTAGCAAATTCAAGTTTTGCATTTCCTTTAGAAAAGTAAAGTAAGGGAACAAAACATACATGTATGGTTTAATATGTCCTTCCATAATTGTCCCCTTAAAGTTCACTTTTCTTTAGAAGAAGTAAAACAACAGATTCAACTGCATAAATAACCAATTCAAAGATTAACATTAATACCTTAAAGAAATGCAAAACATAAGCTAATATACTATAAAATAACTGTCTAACAGTCAAACCTGAAAGATGTACACTTTACCTTTACCAGTGTTTCCTCCTCTGACAGTTGTTTTCTGGAAGAAAACTCCAGCCCCTCTCCAAGAATAAGTTGAGTGAAATGGGTTTCTGTGAGGAGTGGCCACTGAGACTAATTTAACCAGTATTTCCTTACCAATAGAAACCAATAGAAACCAATGGCACACACACACACACACACACACACACACACACACACACACACACACACACACACACACACACACACACACACACACACACACACACACACACGATGTTGGTTGTATCTGTATTTCAAGATAAAACACATAAGACAGATAACCACTTGGGGGAGGGGTCCCCTTTATCTTGGGCATACAGAGTTACATGCAGCCTGTTTGTTTGCCTCTTGTTGTTTATACAATACATTCTTAAGAGCTGGGTCATTCAAAAAAAGATCAATCAAAAATATAATAGTTTCTGTGCTTTTTAGTTTTTTAATTAATCAATAGTACCCTACATTGGGAAACACTGGACTAAATGTATACAAAAAAAGTATTTAAAAGTAGCCACCTCGCATATCTAATGCATCGATGCATAAGTATTCACGATGTCATATATAAACATACATCATGATTATAAATTAGTGCTTTTATTTTTGATACTTTAAATACAATTAACTGATGAAACTTATTTACTCTAACTTAATTAGGATTTTGAATGAAGGAGTTCTTCTACTGGAGTATTTCCACAGCGTTGTATTGGTAAAGTTAGTAAAGGATCTCAGTACATCACTGATTCATGGCCTTAAAAAGTCATAATGTAAAAACTTTGAAGACTCCTATTTACACATCAAGTTACAGCAACCCAACTGAAGCAGTGTCACTTTATGTTATGCCTTGTGCTTATAAATACATTTGAGATAAATGTGTTTTCACAAATTTATGTTGAAAGCTACTCTCTCATCTGAGTTTCAAGGCTAATTTAGACAGGTTTGTTTTGCATTTGTGTCATATTGCTAACAACATGAACAAAAGCAACTAATCCAGGCTAAAACCTCTCACCTTTCTCAGTCATTGTTCACCCAGTAAATTAGAGCCCAAAACGAGTCATTTATATTTGGCATCTGGTGGTCGTGTGGTGTCTTTACAAAATTCAGCACAAAATACAAAGTACAAAGTACTATTTCAGATATCTGTAATGCTGCCATTTTAGTTTCACTATGATGATAATAATGATGAAAGAAGGTGTACTATGATTAGGACTGTTTTCAATTACAATAACACTCTTTAGACCAGGGGTGTCAAACTCATTTTAGTTCAGGGGCCACATGCAGCCCAATTTGAGTGGGCCGGACCAGTAAAATCACAGCATAATAACTTATAAATAACGACAACTCCAAATGTTTTCCTTCGTTTTAGTGCAAAAAAGAAAAAGTACATTCTGAAAATGTTCAAATTTAATGAACTATCTTTTTACAAAACATTATGAACAACCTGAAATTTCTTAAGAAAAAAAGGTGCAATTTCAACAATATTATGCCTCAGTTTATCATTTACACATGTGCATTATAACTTACAGATCACAGTGTATCTACAAAGGAACAAAACATTTTGTCATTAGGTATCTGGAACAGTATTTTACTTTATGATCAAAACAACTAATTTTTACACTTCGCGAAGTCATCCCGCGGGCCGGATTGGACCCTCTGGCCGGCCGGTTTTGGCCGCATGTTTGACACCCCTGCTTTAGACCTTTCAGGTGTATGCAAGCTCTGCAAGTCAGGTGGGTTTTTGCTCCAAATTGTTCATAGAGAATGTGTTCTCTGCAATTACTTGCATTTTTCCCAGTGCATGCTGGGATAAGCTCCAGGTGTGTTTTGATCTTATGTGACCAAGGTGTGGAAATGATCAAACACGTTGCAAGCGTAGAAGCTTCAGAGTTTGCCGCTACAAACCCTGAACCCCTACTGGAGGACCTGTGTAACCACATCTTCTATAACAACCCACCGCTGGAGGTGCACAAACCCATGGACCAAGCTGAAGTCTGTTAGCTAAACTCCTTCTTACACCCACCAAATACTGTTCCTTTGCCGTTTGCCTCATTTTAACATGGATGTATAAAAGGACGTTCCTGCGGAACAGTGGAGCAGGTAAATGTATCTTACATCCTGAATAATTATAGTACAAGCTGTGAACTTTAGTCATGGGGTTCTCATATATTTTTGTAAAGAATTATAGAAAATCATAGTAATTTTAGTAAGTACAATGGCTTTGAATGAGTATTTTGCTGTTTACCAGGCAAGTAGGCAGCTAGTGACTGCAGCCTCCAATACACAATTCAATACACCCTGCAAGTAAAAGTTGTGAGCGGTAACTTTTTCAGTTGGTGCAACACCGAGGAATAGCAATAAACTGCATGCTAATTATTTTATTTGTGCGGTACAGTGCTGTTAGTTTTTCAAATATTTATTTGAAAAGAGTTGACGTTACAGTGCGGTTACTTACCATAATTCTTTTCACATAAAAAAATCGACAGTTTGAAAACAATGCAAGCTCTGGCACAGCACCACTCAGAGACACTGAGGACCAAACTCCATGAAGTGTGTCTTGCTCTCATTTCCTATTTGTATCTTTGTTTACATCTTTGAATCACGCATTCAGTTTTCATTTGCCTACATGTGTTTACATTCTTGACTAATGATGGTCATATTTACTATAGGTTAATAACTTACACTCAGCAGTGTCCTGTGCTGCTATGAACACCTTAGCTGTGCTTTATGTTGACCTCAAGAAGGCCATGGACCCGGAGTTAGAAGGCACAGGCCAAGCCCTGCTGCTCACTACAAACGCCTTTATTCAGCAGCAGGCCAATCTTGCAGTAAATGCCATGGTGGAAAACTGCAGCCATGGTCGGATCGTGAGCACTCTGAGGGCTGAGGTAAGAAGAGAGAAGAGGCAACATTCATTTTTACAAAACGAAATAAGGTGAACTGAAACAATATTACCCTGTCTTTGTCCCACTTCAGCCACCGTTGTGTCGCGGTAAGAGGGAGCATGGCACAACCTCTGCACCAGCTAGCTGATAGCCTTGGAGCAGCTTGCATCTTGACAGCAGGATGGAGCTTCAGCAAACGCTTCCTTATTGCTATCTCTAAAATGTGTGTAGATGCTGCACCAGAAGTTAACATTTCATTCTGAAGGCAGGAATTCACCAAGGGTCCTGAACATCTGCCAAATACAGAAAATGCAGATGACACTCCTTAATTTTAGTCAAAAATATTGGTAATTAATAGATGAATCTGCAGGGATGAGGATACAAACACAGAAAGCTTACATTTTTGTAAAATCACAAAATGGTTTGCATACTAAAATTATGTTAAACCTTTTAATTATCATTTTAATTAATTATTTTAATTATCTGAGAAGGTTGCAGGTGTGACAATAAAATATAACAATGGTACATCCCTCCATTCCTGACTGTACAGTATATCCAAATGCTGCATGTATGTAGGCACTAGAGGGAGCCAATGGTCTGCTTTCTCTGAAACAGAAGCTCATCAATCGCAAATATACACATATGCACACCAACAGAAATACTTTTAGGTAAGTAAGAAAAAGACTGAAGGTTAAAAAAGGAGATGGATAAAAACCACAGTCTGCGGGGTCAGTGTCAGTTTAGCCTCAATCATCCACTCAAACCTCTGCCTTAAAAAATAGAGAGAGAGCTTCTGTGGTTTAATAACAACAAGAGGTTGCTTGTCAGGAAAACATACAGTTACCCACTTTAGGTCATTTAAGCATTTGAATAAATACTTTTGCCTCTTAAAATGCATCCTGGTGCGTCTTATTGCAACCTGTGCAATAAATAAATACTGATATACGTAAAGTAAATTCCACATTTTGATATCAGTGTATCAGTGTATTTAAGACCAGCTTTTGAATGCCACATTTTTTGTTAAGTCTGACTTAATCGGAACAAGAATCAGCTTTATTGGTCAAGTATGTATGCAAGGAATTTAACTCTCAATGTACTTACACAGAAATAGGCATAGGCCTACAGCTATACAACAAAAAAAGGACAACAAAGCTGAACAAAAGTAAAGCTGAACAAAAGTAAACATTAACATTATTTAAAAATATATATGGAAATGTTTGGAAATGACCTATTATGAGTAGGTGAAAGAAGATAAATCAATATAAAAAGTATTAAACAATGCCGCAATGAACCACAACGTAAAATGAATATAAGACTGTTTCTTACAATTGTTAACAATAATATAGTCGTGCAATGGTGCAGAGTGCAAATGTGCTGAAATAGATATTAAATGATTAATGTAACAGGTTGCTTTATATACAGTACATGATGTAAGTAGATATGTACAGTATATGCATGTTTACATGTCAGTATATAGTATATTCAGTATATCCGGCGGCTTCGGTTTATATTTGACAGTGATATGTACATGTTTAAAAAACAATTGTGTCAATTTAAACGATAAAGAATTAAAAAAAGAATGCCATTTAAGTTGTTTTGGCATACAGTTAGTAATCTAAAGGTGAAAAATTGCCAGAGTTAATTACAAATATCTGTCAGATAACAATCAGTACAAAGCGTATACAAAACTTTTCTATACTTTAACCATCCTTTATTATAATGGTGAAAGAGGAAGGGATATAGTATGATTAGCTGTATAAAAAAATGTTAGCAGTATTATTATCTTTTCAGGCTACATTAGCAAACTCCTCACTGTAAAGTTTGTGATTGATGGTAAAAACCCAAAACGTTGTAATTTTTAAATAATAATCATCATTTTAGTCAAGTAGGTTGAGAATCAGGATTCCTACCCTGCCAGTTGATAGGCCATAAGTCATAGATCATCTATACATATTAATAACCCTGTAAGTAAAGTTTCCAGTGTAAAAGATGTGAAGGTTGTAAGCTCTGAGTAAGGAATCTTTGTGAGAGATTCCTGTGGGATGTGATACCGGACTCATCCAAAATAGAGTATAAGACGTTACATATAAGATGATATTAACATGCTTATATTCATAGAACATTATAAACTACAAATATGAAACATAAGAAAGTCCAGATGCTAAGTGCTGCAATAATAAAATGATTAATGATTAATAAACAATCAGTAAAGCCAATGGTATATAAAATGTAACTTTATGAAAGATGACTAACAAATGAGTCATGTGATGGCATCAAAGGCACGGGTCACCCTGCAGAATGCCTCCTGGAAGGGGGAAGAAATCTACACCGATGTGGAAGAAACCCCTTACATAAAAATTAAGACTCTCTCCTAATAGGCACTGGCCCGGACCTATCCTCGATACCACGCGATATGCCAAGCATCAGAAACCAGACAGTGGCTACAGTATATAATAACATTGAAAGGTTTGAGAAGATCAACAGCGATGCATTGTTACTATTCACCGACCGATCGATGCCAGGTTCACAATTGTGAGATGAGAAAGGAGCTGAACGATCTGGCGGGTGAAGAGTACCAGGGAGAATTAAATGACTGAAAACAAAAGGGTCATCATCACGACAAGCAGAGGAGACCTGCCCCATTATGCCATCATACATATGAAAATTGAAAGGTACCAAAAAAAGACCTTAATAACTACAAAGAAACACCTTACGACAGCCACAAAGATGTGGACCAGGACCAGCAGCAGTATCGAGAGCGGGACCAACAAGGAAAGGATAATATCTACCTCCAGAGAAGTACAGCAAACTGACGGCAGAGCAGAAAGACGCCCTCTAACTCGCCAGTGGGAATCTGGTGGACGGAGGGTCAAAGAAGTGATGGCGTCAAAGGCACGGTTCGCGCTGCAGAATGCCTACTGGAAGGGGGAATAAATCTACACCGATGTGGAAGAAACCCCTTACCTAGTGGACATTGGGGCTGAGGTGTCAATGACCCGTAAAAGCCTTACGACAGCAGGACACCTTAAAGTTCAGCTGGCCACAGGAACCATCGGGAAAGTGCCAAACAAAATCTGGAAAGGAGTAGTGTGGGTGAAAGGCCCCTCCGATTTGATAATAGTCAGAGATTTGAAAGAATTGAACAAACCAAGAAAATACTGAAGTCCGATAAGAAAGTTGCTCGGCATATTACAGTCAAGATTGGTCCAGATGGGGCTCACACAAGGAGAAACAGTAACAGAACAAAAGCTGCAAGAAAGTGATTTCTCCCCGGCTGGGAGAGAAACGTTGAGAAACATAATTTCCAAGGCACAAGTTGTGGAGACCTAGGAACCAAATACATGCACAGCATTGAAGAAGGACTTCATCCCCCAGTTCTGCAGTATCCACTGAACCCTGGTGCTATACAGGAGATGGATGTGATCATGAGAGAACTAAGTGCTCTGGGGATCATCAAAGAATAGCCCAATCCTATAACAAACAGCCCAGTGCAAACTGTGAAAAAGCCTGAAGCAGCGGGAGGAGGATGGAGTCCAGTGATTAATTGTAAGGCCCTCAACCGACGGAAAATCGCTAATCGGGCTAGCCTGATCAACCCACAAGGCTTGTTAAACACACTGCAAGTCAAGAAATCCAGGTCCTGCATTGAACTAGCAAATACATTATTTTCCCTAAGATTGGCAAAGTACTCACAAGGGAAAACAGCCTTCACCCACAAAGGAAACGCGTACATTTGGCAAAGACTTCCCCAAGGATACAAAAACTATCTAAATGTCTTCCACTCAGCTAGAATCGATGTATTGAGTGATTTGGGAGCTACTATCTACAGCAACGACGTGTTCATCGCAGATGACACCGGGGAAGAGCACCTAAAAAGGTTGCAGCAGGTAATGGAGAGACTCACCGCAGCAGGACTGAGACTCGACCTCAAGAAATGTCAGTTTGGATAGTTTCAAGTGAACTATCTTGGTTTCCAGGTTGCAAGAGACCTGGGACTCTCAGAGGACTACCAAGAAAAGATAAACCAGATGGTCCCCCCAACCTCGAAGAACAACCTACAAAAGATTTTGGGAGTCTGTAATTATGTGAGAGACCATGTTCCCCAATACTAAAAATACGCCAAACTATTGTATGCCTGCCTCCGAAAGAAAGAAGACGAACCAGACAAGAAAACCAAAAGAGACACAAAACCACAAACCAGAACACCCAGCAGGACGGAAGGATTGCAGGGCCAACGGTTGTCTCTCTCTCTCTCTCTCTCTCTCTCTCTCTCTCTCTCTCTCTCTCTCTTTTCACTTTATAAGTAGATTAGACCAACTACAGCAGTTATATTTTAATCCTTTTGTTAGAATCCATTACAAGTTTGATAGAAGATAGATTTGTATTGTATAATCAATGTGAGCTGTATGCTTTGCTCTTGCTTATACTTGCTTAAATTTTTTTGGGATTTAAAGTACAGTTGTGGACATTGAGAATTAGTATCTTTTGATGGTAGTAAAAAGTAAGGTATTGGTGTATTTAATATCTTAATGGTTCTGAACGGTTTCTCTAGCCAATATATTAAACAAACCCTTGGGACTTTTATCTTATCCACTGAAAAAAACCTAGTCAATACCAAGTGCACAGATCAGTAAGAGGGGAGCTGCCGTTAACAGGCGTGGCTGATATTATTATCTGACTTTAGGGCTATTCAGACAGCAGTAGTATAAGAGGACCTAGGTTAGGCGCCTGGAAATAGGCAGTTAGAAGCTAGGCGAATCTCTTCACCACCAGTTTGAACAGTCTTGAGAACCCTATTAGGGTTATACTCAATAGGCCTTAGGCTCAGAACCTTCAATCAGAGACCTGGTCCAGATATACTCAGGTTATATCAGGGCATAATCTACGGGATCTAAAACACTTAAAGATTTCAAGTATGTGTAACTCAGTTTGATGAAGAAGTGAGACTTTGTGTAGTTGCCTCAGGTTGCAGCTGTGTTTCTTTGAACTTAAATACTCCTGTACAATGTCACTTTGACATAGGTTGCCAAAGATAACTCATTAACAACCAGTACAATGATTTGTCCAATATCTTGTTTCCACTACGCCCTGCAGACGCTGCTATGGACAGTTATTTCCATCACAGCACTGCTGCACTACAATAAAATTGACTTTGACTTTGACAATTGTTACAAGCTCCTCTGTCAGAGACAGACATTAGCACTAAACTGAAGACGAGAATTTTGAGATGGAAAAACCTAAAACAAAGATTGCAGAAGATAACAAATGGTGAGTATAAGATCCAATTCCCCTTGAGATTGCTTTTAGCTTGGAAAGGCGCTTTACAAATAAAACGTATTATTATTATTATTATTATTATTATTATTATTATTATTATTATTATTATTCTATTGGTAAGCAACTTTACTGTTTTGGTTCAATGTTACCTCTCTCAGCTGTTTTCTGCAAAAAAAAAGCTTGAAAAACCTACTGTACACTATCTGTTCAGCATCATACAGCAGACAGATTCGCTGGTGAACATAGTTGAGCATTTAGCAGCTAAAGATATTTCCCTCAGGAGATGGTGGAGACCAAAACTGAGTTAAAATGAAATATGTGTGTTTGTTAACAGTTGCCATATCAACTTAAGAAGTGACTTGTTTACGCTGTCCCCAGGGGCCAAATAAATAAGTTATTGAAGGCTTAATTACATATAATTAAAGGAAAACAAATGTTTGTAACATACTGGCCTACTACCATTAAAGCAAATACTACTAATATATAAATACAATAACTAAATAAAACTATATATTACTTACCAGACACTGTTGTGAATTTATGTGCTTTGTGAAGCATGCAATGCATGTTGAAATCAACTGTGTTGACTGTGACATAATGTTGTGTTGAAGGGCAGTGGATGTCCACCCTCAGGGTGAGATTGAGACTGACTTAGTTAGTTAGTTAGTGAGTTAGTTATAATCATACTGTAGCTGTTCATCTACAAGTATTCACTTTTTTCTTTCTGCTGCTGTAGTTGTGTAATACTTCACATTGTGTGGCATTGGTTGTCAATTGATTGCAATTTTATTTGCTAATCATTAGATGATTCGTTCTCAGATTAGCGTGTTCTCCTTTTTATTATCATGCAATAGAAATTGGTTACTGCATTAATCTGTGGCAAAGTAAAGCGTTATGAAGGAATAACAAACTATCTCTGTCCTGAGTTGTCCATTTAACAAGAGTAATTCATAAAAATAAAATAAAAACAAGCCAACTCCTCAGTTCCACAAGCAGATCAACATTTTAATTTGTCCAACACTTGAGTTTATGACTAAATACTTACATACAAATACAAAGCTAATGACATTCCTGTCAGTCTCACTGTAAGCATACTTGTTTTTGTAAGATAAAGAAGCAAATAATATCTTGCGGCCAGGCTAAACAAAGATGTCTGCTGGTGTGCTGTCGGTGCGGGCCTTATTTAGATCTTGTTGAGGAGCGTCGCCGGGGTATTCTTTTTGTACAGATTAAACAAACAAGATAGCATTTGGTGAGTAAGTGTGTTTTGAACTTTGGAGATATGTTGGATAGCTTTTTCTCCAAAAAAAAAGAACAACCAAAAGCCAAAATGCCTAACTCAAGGCTTCAAAACGGTAGTCAACAAACAAGTTCACTTCTTATATACACTCTATGATTCAGCCTGTGAAAATACATTTCCCAGACAAGAAAACTGCATTTTCAATTGCTGGTGCTAGATGAGAAAATGGTTTCATCCTCTGTGGGTCACAGTATTCATTCAGATTTTTCTGTCTGGACCAAACTAATGAACATACTGATGACCTACATTGATATCCACAGGGCCATGCAGCTAGCTTGCTACTGTGCAAATCCTCTCCTCTTTACTGTGAGTCCCACGTGGCCTCCATGAACAGTCTCCGCCTTAAGTTGCTCAGTCAGAAACACATAACCCCCCCCCCCCTTCCTCCTCCGCTCTCACTCTGTCCCTCTTGCTCTTTCTTTCTCTCTCCCTCATTGTCATACAAACACAGCTCTCTCAAACCTCTACTCATGGGCTCACTCATGGTCAGAGCTGGGAAGAGCACTTGTTCTGGAGAGACTGGGGGATCTAGACTTGTATTTTCCCCAAAAGGCACCAGATGAATCCCACCTAGGGCTAAATGGAAGAATAACTCTGAACCACAGACTACAGACGTGAAGCAACCTTTCTCAGGTACCAATCCCTAGTCCTTAAGGTCACAAGCAACCTGTTTTGCTGTCTTTATCATTTGTCCTTTGTATAGATTGTGAGTGTGCACAACTTTTCATTTCTTGAAGAGGAATCAAATGGTGTCTTTGCAGTTCATAGACAGCTGGGCTTTTGTGGCTGCACTTCTACTTGGCGCCTGTAGCTGTATTAAGTAGGCTAAAGGTTACTGGCTACAGTAGTGAGAGCAGTTCTTTCCTCTATTTAGTGTGTTTAGTGTACCACCTCAGGCTGTTTTGTGGTCATTGCTGCTGACAGCTCACATTGTTTTAAACAAATGCATTAGTCTTTTGCACATTTTTTAATAGATTGCATAGGAGTGAACTATTTAAAAGGGTACTTAGCCAAAATTAGACTTATATTAATAATTAAACATTGTGCTATGATTGATTTCAGCAAATACAAGCTGCATACATAAATACAATAGTTGTTCCTTTATAGCCCCTTTTATATACTTGTTTGATCTGAGATGGTCAGATAATCAAAACAGAAAAGTATTTATCACTGAGTCCACATCTCCCTGTTGGTGGTCTGATTTAAAAAAGAAAAAGACTTACTATGCAGAAGTGACCAAACAGCTATTCCTGTCAACACTGCCAAGATTAGGTCAGTTGTAGAGCAAAAATATTATCTGAGATATTGAGAGCAGTTCTTCTTGTCACCTGGGTTGATTTTTGCCTTTTCCTCTTGTATTTACTTGTCAGTACTGATCATGGGTGTTTACCTTGTAACTTTCCACTAGGCCCCTGAATGTTTTGTGATGATCAGTTCAGATGGAAAGTCTGGTGCAAAGAACCTTTTCCTCTCATCACCTTGTCTCCCAGGAAGTACATTCCTGTGCAACTAATTTAAGATAGTGAATCTGTTCCACCAACCTCAGCTAGACAAAATATTTTCCTATGTTTGTTTTTTAAAGCTGAAACATAATACTGGGGTGCTGTGCTTGATGATCATTAATGGTGCACTACTTTTTAGCCACGTTAGAATCGTAGCTGTATGAAAGGCAGTGTCCTAATTTGGTCGGGACAAAAATATCTTAACTGTTGGATAGAAATGCTGTGTAGGCTACTATATAAATGTCTCTTAGTAGATGAATCCTGCTGACTTTTGGTCTTGTGCCACAAGCAGTTCAACATTTTAATGACTAAATACTTAATACAAAACTAATTACATTCTTGTCAGTTTAACTGTAGGCCTACTTGTGTTTTTAAGATAAAGAAGTAAATGTTAGCTTGTGGCCATGCTAAACAAAGATAGTGAACATGGTAATAATTATACCTGCTAACCCTCAGCATGTTAACATTATCATTGATAACATGTTAGCACGCTGATGTTAGCATTTAGATCCAAGTACCACTATGCCAAAGAACAGCTTCACCGGTCGCTAACAGGCAGGGATGTGATTTTTCCGACTTGAAAAAAACGGGGATGGAGGGGTCAGTGGAAAAGACCTTCATGTAGGATCAGTGCTTGAGCATCAGCTGGTTCAGGTGTGCTAGTGCTATAGACTGTATAGTGCAGAGAAAACTGTAAAATGGGCAGGTAGTGGTGCCTGTAAGTCAGGAGTTGGGAACCCAGGGTCTAGAACACTTTGTTCTTTCTTTAAACTTTGTGAGTGTGATCTAGAGTAATAATAATGGTCTAAAATTATGTTCGTTAAAAGCCTTCCAATTTTCTTGAGGGAAGACCCCCAAGTTACCCTCCACAAACATGAAAAAGCTTAATAATGAGCCCTATGTGGTGCTGGAGAGGTGGAATGATTGCTTCTTGAAAGTTCCTCCAGTAAAAACAAAAGTGAAATTGTCTGTAGATAATTATTACATTACAGATCATTTAGCAGATTCTCTTATCCAGAGCAACTTACAATGAACCAACTACAGGGACAACTCAGGGTTAAGTGCCTTGCTCAGGGGCACAATGGTGACAGACCTGGTATTGGACTCACAACCATCTGGTGTTGGAATTTGAAGCCGTACCACTAGACCACTAGACCACTAGGCCATCACCACAATGAAAAGCAAACCTGTGCAGCAGCCAATAACAACAATAAGTCCTTTCTCTTATTCCAACAGCCTGTTTGTGTAAATATCTTTAATGAGGATTGAGTCTTATATATTTGAAAAAGAAAAAGTTTAAACAAGTTATTTATTGTTTATTTGTTCACCAGCATACAAGTTGCTATTTGTGCACAAAATAAGATATTTTCTGAAGCAATATTAATGAATAGGAGCCATTGTGAACATAATCTTCTTTTGTTTAGCACTTCCTCGTCTTCCAGGACAACAATGACACCATTTATAGGACTTGAACTGAATAGTTGATAAACATGACAGTTATCCTGTTGCTCAGTTAATTTTTAGCTGTTGTACCATCTTTTTCCAGGTTTCAACCTTTAATGAAGGAGAGGAAACTTCTCTAGTGAAAAGGAACAGGATGGTCTAATGTTTAGGGACACCACTCTTGATAGGAACAGTTGTTATATTTGTAATATTTTTTAGAAAGGCAGAGTCCCTCGAGTTCCTCACATCCCTATGTCAGGAAGATAATTTTTAGAAAGTTACAAATACAGCACAAATTTGGCGTTGGAAAGGTTTGGGGTGAGAGGGTTTTGGATAGCACACTTTGGTCAAAGCATACTGATGTCTCACACTCACCTCATGCAGCCTGTCTACACCAAGCTTTTGGGGGAGCCAGGCAGACTTTGTTGCTAATAATTTGTGTGTATTAAAGAGCTACAGCTTTTTTAAGTTTTCTGATAAGGCTGTGCCTTTGAAAAGGTAGTATGGCATAATGTGTGGGTAAGAAACACATTATATACTTTTATATAATGTTTTCCATATGACCCAAACTCTGCATTATACATTAGTGTGTACATCAACTGTCTACTGCATATCACCTCTATTCAATTATTACTTAAATGGTACATATCATGAAAAACTTTCTTCTCCATTGCAAAAGATAAAGAGCCAAGTACTTATGATGAGATAAAATGAAAGAGATGACTGCTGCAGGAAAAATTTGGTTTTTGCAGGGACAAAAAGTATTATTTCGGTATAAAATAGTTTACTCAGATAGAATAGAAAAAGGATAACAGTCTAATAGGATAAAGTATAGATCAGCTAAAATATTTTCTAAGTTTAGCGCTAAGTATTGAATCAGCAAGGAAATGTAACGATCAACAAGGCGGACCCAAATGCAGGAAATAGACTTAGTTTTATTTACTGGGTTCCATGAGTGAAGGTGGGTGATGGGAAAAGTCTGGTTGGCGGAGGCAGAGCGGAGCTGGGGGCTGGACGTAATCGAAAAACCTGCCTGTCACTTAATACGGTTGGAATAAAAAAACAACCTCAACTGAGGTAAACAATATCCTCTGTTCTCTGTTCTCTTAAACTACAAACTTTTTATGACAACTTTTCAGGTGTACACATGGAGAGTGTTTCATAATCCCAAAAATGTAGTTGCACCATCTCTTTATCTGTAGGAATACTTGTTTGTGTTTCTTTGGTGGGTTTTTTGCATATCCGATATTCTTTTGTAAACGATACAATTATAAAGAATATTTTAAAATAAAATTGTTATTTTGAAATGATTACCTTTAAATTAAACTATGTTTAGACCAGCAGGTATAGCAATTTTACCATTTTCCTTTATCCTTTACCAAATGAGCTTTTCCAAACCACATTATAGTAAGTAATATGCACTAATTGGCACAGCTTAAATTGTGCTATAAAAACCTTTTAAATCTTTTTTTATTCAAAGCACCTTCAAATATAACAATAATCGTCCGGGCAGTTATATCGGTTGATATTAGTTTATTGTAGCTATATCATATTGGTTTATATATATAGGGTGATAAGTAACAAGAAAATGCAGTAAATAAAAGCACCACTTCAGTTTGTATTTTGTCCACCAGATAGATGACAAGTTTAACTACAAAACATCCTGTACTCAGTATTTATCTTGGTCACAATTATAAAAATAAAATAAATCTATGGCATCCATATCAAGATTCTTTGTGTATGTCATGTGTTCATGTTATATACAATTTTAAATAATAAATTAAATATCAATATCAGTATCAGCCTCCACCAGTCAAACTTGTTGTGCACATGTTTTAAACACTATCTTCTTCTTCTCCTGTCATTGTTATTCTGGGTCTTCTGGTTCTTAGATGATATCATAACACATCCTCTCTTCTCACTTAATGACCCCTTAAACATAGTAAAGTTGAATTGAGGATCTCAGCATGTTAAGCGTTTTAACAGCAATGTAGTAGCGCACATATTTTCCAGTCTATTTTCTCCCTTCCCACATCAAATCCAAAACATCAACACAAAAGCAACATTGATGGAAGAATTACGCTCATGCCAAGCGGCACTGACCCTGTCTTGACCTAATACAGAAAGACTGCTGGCATTGTGTAGATAATCCAAATTAAAATACAGTGATTCAATCATGTCAATACTACAAATAACTATGAATAATTCATTTCTACCATACTGTGAACATTGTAATTCTGTCACTGAACGCCACCGAAATTAATTTTTATTTTTTATTTTTCTCGTTGCAGTGTGATGGAAATGCCTTATGGTCCAGAGGTTAAGTTCAGGCCGGATATGGGCACAGCCCATCCTGCACCCAGCACCCTGGCCAGAGGACAGTGGTCGAACAAAATTGAGTTCCTCTTGGCTGTTGCAGGACAAATCATTGGCCTAGGAAATGTGTGGAGGTTCCCTTACCTGTGCTACAAAAATGGAGGAGGTAAATTTAACTATAGTCTAAGAAATATTGAGTTAAGATTGAAAGCTGCAACAGCAAGATCTTTCTTTATCCTAATAATGTTTGTCTTTGTGTTATCAGCCAGAATCTGAATTCAGAACTACTATGTAAATATTACATTCCAAAAACTGTAAAGCTACTCCTTTTCTAAAGAGTAACTAAATCCTGCTTGTGCTGCTATATATCTTCTGCTGCTTTGTCTGTCCACATTTAAACTGAATGCAAAATGCAGTCACCAAAGAAAACATATCGTCTTATCTTATAATTATGACTTTCTCTCTTATAATTACAAGAAGAAATCTTACCTTTCCTTTTCCTTTGTGGATGCAATGCACTCTAATACATTAACAAAGTGCCACATTACATTGGGTGTGGTGAAGTTAAACAAATCACACCTTGCCACTACAAAAACTTCCCACCCAACTGTGAGGTAGTTGTACAGTAACGTGTACGTGTCCAGTTAAAACCACAAACAAATAGACAAAAGTCTAGGCTTAGTGAAGAAAACTTCTCTACCACTTTAATGACACGTGTGCTGCTTTAAAAAAGATAACGGCTGGAATTGGCCAAACACAAATTAAGAAACTTTTACCAAATTTGACAACACATACTGTACGTGTCATAAAGAAACTGCAAATACAGAAAAGACAAGCATATACCGACAAGTCGAACACAAAAACAGTTACAGAGGAGACTCAAAACTGCCAAACATGCCCAGACTGGTTGACTGAATTGCTGACAATGTTATTGTTTTTTATACTATTGCAGATTGGACGTACCTTTCACTAATAATTGAGCTCTCTCATGCTGAACGCATCTCTTTGTGATTTGTCTGCATTACCATAAGAGTTCAATCTACAATAAATGTATGTGTTGTAACGTTCCGTCTTCCCAAGGGGTGTTCTTCATCCCATATGTCCTCTTCCTCTTTACCTGCGGCATCCCCCTGTTTCTCATGGAGACGTCTCTCGGCCAGTACACCAATCAGGGAAGTATAACCTGCTGGAGGAAGATTTGTCCGCTTTTTGAAGGTAAAGACGTAGAATTACTATCAGAGTATCAATGTGAAATCAAATCAAATAGATGTATTTAAACATAATTATATGTGTGTATGACATGGTCAGGGCCTTTCTATCGTTGCCGCAATTAATGCTGCATTCACACACAATAAATGTTGCATTACAGACAGCATTTGTATATATGCTGATCTGCACATGAAGTATATATTGAGAGCAGCAATACTGTATTATACTACACCAGTGGTGGGATCTTACAACACATCACATGCTGTCTTTCTGCACATTTAGTTTGGTGTGCTCGCACTTTTTCTACAAATCTTTCAGGGATATGTGATACAAGGGATTTCACCACCTGTAGAACAAAAGGAAACAGAAAAGAAAAAAATCCACAACTTTAAGAGACGAGTCTCGATAAGTCCGGCCGTTAAGAGACAATACATTCCTGTCAAAGGAAAGTTCAGTAATTACATGTGAACCTTTTCATTCTGGCTCACATTGGTTAAATATTTCCTCCTGTGCTATCACATGAGGAGGAACAAGTTACAAGTGGATCTTTTTTCTGTCCACATGCAGTCAAGCACAAACATCTTTAGTAAATCAACAATAACAGCCTGCTCTTGGACAATATCATCATTAAAATTACGTTAAAATGGATTTATTTAAAATCATATTATTAGAATATTTAATATAAAATACCGTTTCACTTTCATCAGTTTTATCAGAATTATTTTATTTGTTTTATATTGTATTTAATGTGAGTTCATTGCTGTAAAACATGTTGTTTTTTGTCAATTTAATCATTGTAATTATTGCAATATTGTTTCATTCAATTTTTAAGATATTAAATTAAAATGTTAATATTTATTTGGTCCTAATATTTTTTCATATAATTTTATATGTTGTATTTGTTTGTATTTAAATGTAAACTATCTAATCTGCTGTTTTATGTATAATTAATCAAACTAGACTTTGATATTTTGATGCTTTCGTTCAATAACTAATTTGACAGCAATAATTAAATGTTGCCTCCTTTCAAGCGTTGAGCTTGTGATTGAATGACTTTTGTTTGTTTATGTCAGGGATAGGTTATGGCAGTCAGGTGGTTGTTTTATACTCCAGCACCTACTACATCATCATATTGGCCTGGGCTTTCCTGTATCTCTTCTCCTCTTTTAAATCTGAACTTCCCTGGGCAAGTTGCAGAAACAGCTGGAACACAAGTAAGTGCCAGAATTTGTGGAAATGCATGGAAACAAACAAACATCTAGATTGTTATGAATCGTGAGTGCATTAATGACTCATTGCATTCAATCCTTAACGTACTGGATAATTATTTCAGTGTGAAGTGCCATGCTTTGGTTTTCTCTAGAGATTCATCAGATTTCTGGCTCATTTGAGAATCTGGTTTTGGAAATGGAGTGTAGTCTAGCTGCTGGAAACATTTTAAGTCTTAAGGTGCCAGTTTTGAAGTGTTCACTTCACATTATGTAGCCTACTTAAAGACCCCCTCCAGACACATGTCTTGTGCAAATTGTCAAATGTTTTTCTTGACGTCTCCTACTCTCTTCTCAGAGAGTGTGTGCTGGAGGTTTGAAGTTTCCTTATCACACTAGTGTAAATTGCATACGGGATCGCAAGACATTTTAAAGATTTTACGTGATCATACACTAACTTTAGTCCTTCATACACCAAAAAAGTGGGCATAAAGGTATTTTAATCCATTTATTGTTTTCATTAATAGACTAAGCTATTATGGAAATGTCCTCTATTCCATTTTGTTTGTAAAATAAGTACATAAAATGAAGGCTTTGATTAATTTACTGTTTGTGTGTATTTGCAACAGAGACCTGTGTGGAGTTTGATCGAAAGACTGATTATTTGAACTGGACTGTACCTGAAAATGCGACATCACCAGTGAGAGAGTTTTGGGAGTGAGTATGAAAACTAAATCCAAATATATAAATAATCTCTTGACATTTATGAATTATGAATGAAAATGTGATTTGCAGGAGAAGAGTTTTGAATATCTCAGGAAATATCCATGAGTTAGGCAGCATACAATGGGAGCTGGCTCTGTGTCTTCTGTTGTCCTGGATCATCTGTTACTTTTGTGTCTGGAAAGGAGTAAAGTCCACTGGGAAGGTAGGACAAGAACTTCAGCATTTTGTACGTTCTATGTAAAGTGCCAAGCAACTATTGAAGTGTACAATGCATTAGAACAACATATCACTTTGCCAGATACTCTGCTTCTATTACTACAATTTCTTTTAAAGATTAAGAACATGATGTGCTTGTTAAAGATTGATCATAAATGTTTCCCACCACAAAAATATAAAAAAGCGGATAAAAGAGTGAGGTGGCAACTACACAGGACTTTAGCTAATTGTTACTCTACCTCTAACATTGAAACTGTTGTGTCATACATTACTTCTATCAGCCATGCTAAAGACTCCTAAGCAATAATACTTTATGTTTTCTTTAAGGTCCAGTGTGTGGGATGTAGAGAGATCTATCAGTAGAAATGGAATATAATATTCATTATTGTGTTTTCATTCGAGTATAATCACCTGAAACTAAGAATTGTTGTGTTTTCATTAGCTTAAAATGTTACAGCACATTTGTACGAAAGTCAGATCGTCAGAAAAAAAGTCCCATTTGTCCGAAAGCCTGTTATCCCGAAAACACATGCCTATTGCTCCCAAGACACAATGTCTTTGTAACAAACAGAAGCAAATATGGAAAATTATTATGCAGAATGACGGCGATATTTGTTTTTCCTTCTATGGCGAAAGATCAGCCTACTCTGCCTCTGATTAGTACTCTGTGCTTTCGTTGGTTGGGTCGGTTGGGTTTGGGCATGAGGAGTGAGATTTGTTAGGGTGAGGGTAAGAATATAAATAGAAAATATAGCTATGTTGAATATAATTTCTGGAGCTGCATAGGACAGTGAACACACAACATCCATTCTGCCAACACAACTGTCGTAGTCCACAATTCTGCCACAATCTAACCCTCGCTCTTCCACAGGTAGTGTACTTTACTGCCACATTTCCATACCTGATGCTGGCGGTGTTGCTTGTTCGTGGACTCACATTGCCCGGGGCCATAAATGGGATCAAGTTCTACCTCTACCCAGATGCATCCCGTCTCGCTGATCCACAGGTATGAGCAAGCTTCACTACTTCTCTGTTTGAATGTTATGTGGCTCTCCTGAACCTACAGGTGGTCCCTTCATTCCAAACACAAGCATTCCTGAAATGTTGAAAGTTTCGGAAGATATAAAGCTGAATTATAAAGCAATGTGTACACATTTGTTGAGTTTCATCATATTATTACATTACATTTATTAAAATGATGTAGCTTAAACGAAGTCCTGGAACAATCATGTGTTCATTAAGTATATATGACATATTTCAGATACACTTTAGAGGAAAGTTAAGGGGAGATTGAAAGGACGTGTTACTTATACACTGTTTCAAATGGCATCACAATTTCTACTGTAACTGGATTTGCAGATGATTGCTTTGCTGATGACACATGAGTCGACAGCCCTGTAAAGCATTTGTAAATGCCAGTCTTTACTGGATTCACTGCAGAGTTACAACACACAGTAAATATCTTGTGTAATTTATCGGAGATCAAACGTGTCCTTTATTTGTCTTGCAGGTGTGGATGGACGCTGGCACTCAAATATTTTATTCCTATGCTATTTGCATTGGTTGCCTTACTGCGCTTGGCAGTTATAACAAGTACAACAACAACTGTTACAAGTAAGTTTGATATAATATCTTGCCTCTTTCAGTGTGGGCACTGAAGAAAAGAACACATCTAACAGTGAGTTGCCCGGGCAGCAGCTTCAGTAGCTCCAGTCATTTGAAAAGCACAACAGCCGCTGAAGATGTACAAGACCTGTTGAGACATGCCAGAACTTCCATGCCTATTTTAGGCAGTACATTTGGAGTAGTTTATACAAAGGAAACCACATAGAATTGAAATACAGTTTCCTCCCAAAGAAATGTAGGGATTCAGGAGTCAAGCCACACATTTACAAACCTTCTTAGGCCAGTTTAGGAAGAGAGTCACAACTACGGGAAGACAAGTGTAAAGGTTGTATACATCTAATACAAAGTAATAGAGTTTAAAAAAAACATATTTGTGTCTTTTTGTTTTTTAGGGACTGTGTGTACCTGTGCCTTCTGAACAGTGGGACCAGTTTTGTAGCTGGCTTTGCCATCTTCTCTGCACTTGGATTCATGGCATATGAGCAGAACACAGACATATCGAAGGTGGCAGAGTCGGGTGAGGATGTCGAAAATGTTATGAATTAGACAATAAATCAAGGAATTAATGAGCATTGTACGTTTAGGTCAGCAATAGCACCACCTTAATTCCATAAATGTGAAACATTTTTTACTTGTTATGTTAATTTGACCATCACATTCTCACTGCAGGCCCTGGCTTGGCGTTCATTGCTTATCCTCGAGCGGTCGCCATGATGCCTTTTCCTCAGGTCTGGGCGATTTTCTTTTTCATTATGATCATTCTCCTGGGACTGGACAGTGAGGTAAGCGGACTCTTCTTTAGCACTGAGTGAATCAGAATCAGCTGTTTTGTTTCTATCTTGAATACATTTATTTGAGGACGGCATATGTTTAACGATCATGAAAAAACATTATGAAATGCTGATCCTTTTCTTCACTATGACATGGAGAAAATATTTTTTCTTCAATTTATTTCATGCATTAGTTGCATAACAGCCTTTATGATCTTCGCCACCCTGGTTCAAGTTCTGTGGGTGTCTCACAGTTAAAAAGAGACCAATTTATTTCCTCTAGTCTTGGTGTGGATGCAGGTCTAAGTTCAGAAGCAAAACATTTTACTGTGAGAACATTTCATCACTATCATGAACTACTGCACTTACTAATATGAGAATACATCTGGCTCATGTATCCCATGACTTCTTTCTAACTTTGTGTGTTTCGATGCAGATCCGGATGCATAATAAATAATTCTAATCTTAATCATTACGATAAAATAACTAGACTAGAGGATTGTGCAGCCTTGGCAGAGGTATGCACTCTCTGAGTACTTACTCAATTACTTTTGAAATGATCCCTGCAAAGTTTATATGTATGTGTGCAGCATGTGTAGAGTTATTGTGTAACTGGGAACTCTGTGTTTCAGTTTGTTGGTCTGGAAGCCATCGTAACAGCGATTTCTGACACAAATCCTGCCTTCTTCCACGTTGGCCATCGACGGAAACTTATTCTACTTACTATCAGTGTTGTGAGCTTCTTCATCGGCCTTGTGATGGTCACAGAAGTAAGATCATATTAAAATGTCATGTCACCTTTGTTCTCGTGTTAAAAGACCGTAACACAACAGCTAACTGACGTCTCACACACCACAGGGCGGGCTGTACATCTTCCAGTTGTTTGACTACTATGCCTGCAGCGGGTTGACTCTACTTCTCTTTGCCATTCTGCAGTCTGTTTGTGTTGGATGGATATACGGTAAGTTAATAAACAAGAGAAGTGTGTTTTTCACTGTGATGTTGAACTCCCTCACTACAGCGTTTTCATCTATTTACAGGTGCAGACCGGTTTTATGAAAACATAGAGGACATGATTGGATACAAGCCTTTACCCCTGATTAAGTATTGTTTGAAATATGTCACTCCAGTTATATGCATGGTGAGTTGCAGTAAAGATTAACTCGTTGAAGAGAGAGGCTAATGCTAGTCTAAACTCTGATAGCATACAGGACACAGTGGGGGTATACTACAGAGTGGATCTGCTGTAAGCTTAAACATTTAAAAATGTATGTATACCTCTTCAACAAGTGGATAACGTTAAGAAGAGGGATTTAGTGGTCAATTGAGGATTGAAGTTCATCAATTATTAACAGGCAAAGCTTGAATTAATCAACTTTTGTTTAAAAGAGGTTTAGTTTATTACAAGTTACTCAAATAGATTGCGATAGATATCATGATTTATCAATAAGTGTTCGATTGAAAATGTCCACTTTCACTCCATTGTATCGCTGGGTGATTTAGGGAACATTTACTGTATAACATTTTGTAAATTGTCTAACCAAGACTTTACCTGCTTTCTCTTTGACTTTTTTCAGGCAACATTTGTTTTCTCCTTGATCAAATACACTCCCCTAAAGTTCAACAACACAATCGAGTATCCATGGTGGGGTTATGCCCTTGGCTTGTGGTTCACTCTTTCCTCTACACTCATGGTTCCTCTATTTATGTTGTACAACGTGAGCACCACTCCCGGTACACTGCGACAGGTAAGCTGTTTGTATATGCAGTATATAAATGGCCTCAAAAAGCTATGTGTTTTTATTGCATTTTATTCAAACCTATATTCTTCTTTGTTAGAGGATCTCCATCTTATGTACTCCGTCTAAGGACCTGGGTTTGAACAGATCAGAAGAGAAAAGACACACACAGGAAATGCTCGACTTGACCTCATGTCCTGACGGCAAAATGTCCTAGTGACAACAAGCAACCTGGAGCAGCTTCAGATTTACTGAACACCGTGAGGCATAAGACAAAGCTTGCCTTCAAACCAGTGCCCCTGCTACTTTCAAAGGATTTGTTTTCTCCCTGATTTCTGAGCTGCCAGCCAAAAAATGTATTGTCTTTCACATAATGATGAACAATTTTCTTAGGTTAGGGGCTCACAAACAACATAAAACATACACTCATGAATGATTAACATAAAATGACATATATAATATAAAGCCAATATAGCACCAAACTAAGCAAATCAGAAAGAGGAGTTTAGCATTCACTTTATTCAGAAAGTGCATCTGTCTCAGACGTGTTCACGTGAACTCCCATCGCTGACAAGGCGGCAACTAATGATTACTTACTCGATTACTTTTACTTGATTAATTATCAATTGATCTATTGATTTTTACTCGATTCATTTAGTTTGGTGAAAAATGCACATCACAATTTCCTAGCGTTGACCTCTTTAGATGTCCTAAAGATGTTACTTTTACAATAATATTAAACGCATGAAATCACAAAACAGCAAATCCTTACAATTCATCATTTATTAGTATTTTGTTGGTCAATGGAGTTATCTCTTAATTGTTTCAAATTGAATTTAAAAACGTGTCGATCGTGAATGAAAATGATTCCAAACTGTTAGTTATGTAAAGAAAAAGTGTGAGAATATCAGTGTGTTTTTTTTTTGTTTTGTTTTAACCAGGTAGTGTAACTGTTTGAAGTAAAGTAACACTGATAAACACTTGCCAATTAAGCCATACAGATTAAACACTTGAGTCACTTTTAGGTCACTGTGAATGATGTACATTTAATTTCAAATTGTCAATATAACGACATAAAGTAGTGACATGAAAGAGGAAAGGTTGTCCAGCACTAAGAGTCGGACACTGAACATAAGTTCATGTACTGCACACACAGGGAGGAAACAATTCAGCGTCTACAAATGTGTGTTTGGTGTTAGATAAATTGAAAACACCAGTGAGACGGATTGTGATGATTTAAGCACCAAGTGCAAAAAAGAGAAACATGGAGCAAACCTGTCAGAATCACTAACACAGCTATGTAGATCATATTTTTTACTGTAGTCTCTAATCTTGTTTAAATTGTTTTTATACGGCTTATTTGTTATGTATCATATCATTAAAATGTAAGTGTAACGTGTAGATGCTGTAATATGATATTTTTTTACATTTAAGGATCAATCCATCTTTTTTTTATTTTAAGAAAATGTTTATTTTCAAATTGTGTGAATTCATTGTTTAAATTGAGAACATCTTACATTACCTATTTTAAAAAGTAAAAGCATCATGAACAAACCGGTTAGCCAATGTTTTATTAATGGACATTTGAATGGTATGAATCATAGGACTGGTAAATACTGTAATATGTTCATTTCATGATTTAAATCTTAATAAATAATGTACCATTCATTCAAAATTATTGAGACCATCGTGTGTTTATGTGATTAAGTATTGATAGGCTTCAGTAAACTGGCGGCTCATCATTATTGAGTTATTTTACTGTTCTGGTTGACTTTTACTATTATCGTGGTGCCGTTTTCATTCAAAAAGCTCTATAAACCCACTGTACAGACACAGTTAGCAAGGAGCTGGTGAACATAATGCGGCATTTAGCAGATTAAGAGGCAGATATTTCCCTCAGAAGAGACCACAAACAGAGGAACACAACTACAAAATGAATTACATTGTTGCTCCGTAACTGCTGAATGTGTATATATGAAAGTGTTTGCTCACAACTTGAAAGGTGTCAATATTGTGTTTACCCCCAAGTGGCCAAAAACAAAACAGGTAGTGACTGTTTAAGAACCTTTTTTATTTTGTATGTATAGCTGCCATGAGCTTAGACCTGCTTTTATGCAGTAAAAACGTTAACTTTCAGTATAAATAAGTAGCTCTGATTCATATGTATGATAAGCAAAGCCAACAATCGTGAAACTATTATTGTCTTGAATGAATACAAAGCTGAAATTCACAAAATATGTTCAAGATCAGAGTATTAAATGTGACAGTTTCAGACTATTTCAGGAGGAAACGTGTAAGATTAAGGTAAAAGCACTGGGAAAGTAAATTAAAATAACCATTCAGTTATTGGTAATGATGGGTGGAGCTATCCTGATTCTGTATTAGATACACAAATTCCAGGAAGTTCAACCAGCCACTACGTCAAATCTTTTTCTACATTTATTTTTAATCATTTCAATACCGCTAGTGTCAAAAACAAACTTTAAAAATGTTATAACACTGTAAATGATATGGATCTATAATTTGAATAATGACATATTTATTTAAATGCAACTCTTGGATTTATTTAATGCTTTTAAAGTGCAAAAAAATGAAAAAATATATATAAAGAAGACATGAACAAAGGTACCTTTTTGTCTGAAAATATTTCATTGCATAAATGCCGGTTTAAAACCTTGATCACATTTTGCTTTACAAGGGTTAAGATCTTTTGAATACATGTAAACATTTTAAACAGTTTCTAATAAAAACCAATCTCAATCGGCAGTGCCGCAGTGCCGCAGTTTAACCAGCTGCATTTCATCTCGCTTGTTTATGTCAAAATCTTCCAAATTATTCCTGTAATTTTAATTATCAAGTTATCAAAAAGGATGAATGTAGCCCTAAGAGGCCTGGGAATCATTTTGTAGTTGACAGTGAGGGATACATATTCTGTATATTCTTAGATGCAATGTATAATTGCTAGAAAAAGTACTTCATGCTCATTTCCACAGTATAAAATGTTTGAATGTTCAGAGCCAACAGTACTTGAAAACAAATAGCAATAAGCTGTTTAAAAACCTTGGTAACATACAACAATATACAGTATATTAACACACACACACACACACACACACACACACACACACACACACACACACACACACACACACACACACACACACACACAAACATACTCACTTTTGATTTTTTTTTTTACACAAAATATTTAAGACAGCTAAGGTTTTCATTCTCAACCAACCAATGTTTATAAAACATCTCAAGATTATTGTCAAGACTTCATCCAATCATTTCATGAAAAGATAACAGTGTTGGTTTGACAGTCACCAAGTGCATCACTGTCCACTATCCGCTAACATTCACACGTTAAGAAAATTAAAAATCATGAAATAGATGCAGTGAAATACAGACACCAGTTCAGGGACTGAGGCAAAAACATTTCCACAGATGTAAAATGATGTTGTTGATCACATTACCAGAGCTGAAAGAAATCATGAAAAATGTGAATTATTGAAAATTGTAGATCGGACGGTTTTAAAGCTTAATTGCGGTTTCTGTGTCCCTCTCCCATTTATGCTCACAGGGCAAATATTAATGCATCTGACCTGTCAAATACAAAGGTGGGGATAGGGGTGATAAAATGCCTCCTTTTGTAAGAAGTGTTTTATCATAAATCTGAAGATTTGATCTGCTTTTGAAAGGAGATTTATTTGTGTTGAAGATTGTGCCATGCTTGTTTATGCAATTAGCTGATAGATAAAAACATAATGCTTGCAACAGAAGAACATCATTAATCACTGAAATCCACCAAAGCTCAAGAGTGGAAACATTTACTTTTATGTATATTTTTACTTTTGTATTTTTTATTTTATTAAAGTTTTTGCAGCTGCCATTGTCTTAAAATGTAATCAGTCCATAGAAATTAAGTTATCAGCTGTTTTCACTCCCATAGATCATCAATGTTTTACAGCAATACCTTCTCATTTGAAAAAAAAAACAGTGTGTACTGTGTGACGTGTTGATCAAACAAAAGATTTAAACAAATTAAAAAAGACATATCATGCATGTATTCATAAATAAATTATTTTAGTGCATGACCGCAGTCTTATCCATCGTAAACCAATGCCTCATCTTTGCCCAAAACAAGGGGCTAAATTTGAATTGTATTTCTGGAAATAATCCCTCTTCACCAGTTAGGTTTGTCGTTTAGGCTTTAAAAAAGATGTGCTGACTTAGCTTCATAGGTAGTATCGTCGAGTCGCAAAATAATATAAAATCAGCTTTTACTAGAAATAACCAAATACAGTGAATTGTAATTTTCCAGAACGCCATAATGACAGATTTGTGTTTTGGTATAATTTAGTATTTGTAGTTTGTGCTTGTTTCATATTCTACTCTCTGCATCTGCTGATTGGAAACGTAAGATTTCAATCAGTGATTTTTGCCAATAATGCAGATTCATGTTTGGAGAAGATGCATTTTTTTTGAGTAGTGGATTTGTAATATTTTTGCAGAAATTTCCGAACATTAAATGAATGCAGGCTTTTCTACAATATGATTATTTTTTAAGAACCAAGGCTAAGTTATAGGCATTTAACTTTTCTTACTTTTGCAAAGAAAAGTTTAAACCACCACCTAGCTAATAGGACCTGTTATACCTTTTATCCGAAGTACATATTGCACATATAAAAACTAGCAAAGTTTCAAGTCTGAATCCCAAACACTTCTTGATGCACGCATGCAGCTGCCCAATAAAAGGCTTAATAACAAATCAAAGGTTGGGGCTAGAAGTGTTCACCAATTTTAACTCACTGTTTCTGCAGTACTAATTCGACTGGGAGCTACGTCCTGGCAGTCGCACGGTCCATGCGACAGGGGAAATGTTGTTTGGCTTGCAAACGTCCCTGCTTAAACTCTGCTTTATATCCAGGAATGGTAACGTTGGGTTTTGGGATACAAAGGTTTGGATGAGAGGCTTTTATACGACTTCATTCCTGCCTCGGCTCCCTGGGCTTGGAAAGCAAAGGAAGCAATGTCTTTCTTTTTTTCCCTTTCAAATGTCACTTTTGAGATGGACAGTCCTTACTCCTGCGCTGTCGTTTGATGCTCACTTCGCCGTTCATGCCGCTCCTCGCGGTCTCATCTCGCCTTCTTTTCGTCTTCCCAACTTGCTGAGGGGAGATGAAGAACACATGAATACAGCAGTTTAAAATAAACCATTGAAGGCAAGTCATTAAACTGATGTACTGGCCCAATCTCAATGTGCCCCCCTAAGGCCTTCAGCCTTTGTGGGATTTATTGTCGTTACCTAAGAAGTGTATGAGTGTGCAAGGCTGCAAAGGCTTTGCAGTGACATCGACAATTGTCAAATAATTACTTTTTGTCAAAACAATATCATGAAAGCAAAAGAAGAAATGCTTGATGGATATCTAGCTGTGTAATATAGCCTATGATTGCATTCCTCTCATTCATTGTTTTGTTTTATGTACCATCTAACTCCCTGTTAATGTAGTGTTTCTCTGTAAATGAAATATTCCAGGAAAAGAAAATCACAGAATCCCTGAATGAACACTAGAGGTCAGCATAATACTGAATAAAGCACACTAGTGTAATACACAGGATGACAATATAGCATAACTATTAAAATGGAATTGAAGACAAAAGCAAACCCAAAAGAATCCGCTATATTATTGTAATATTTGGATGAGGGGCAAGTGTCAAATTTGTGTTGCTGATATGTTTTAATTTGTAAAGCATTTTAAAAGGTGCTATAAATTTTCAAGGAAATACTTAAATAAGAACTGTCTTTGGCAGGTCATATAACCTCCGTGTGCGTGCAGGCAGTTTATTCTACATTTGGCCAAGAACAGTGAGTTTACA
Source organism: Cottoperca gobio (assembly GCF_900634415.1). Lineage (NCBI taxonomy): Eukaryota > Metazoa > Chordata > Actinopteri > Perciformes > Bovichtidae > Cottoperca > Cottoperca gobio. The sequence goes on from NC_041359.1 coordinate 15,770,324, forward strand.
GACCTTGGCGTCCCGTTCTGCAAATTTCTGGAACATGTTGGCGTAGATCTTCTTGTCCTGTTCATAATGCGCCTTCATCTTGCTCTGGCAGATGGAAATCTGAGCATGAGCCGCTCGATTTGAAGGGTTGACTTGCAGCACTTGCTGAAAGTCCTCCATGGCCATGGTGAACTCGTTACGAAGGAGACGTGCTTCCCCGCGACGATACAAAGCCTTCTCGTTGTTCTCATCCAGCTCAATCACCTTAAACATACACACAGACTAATTAGTTAAGATACAGAGGGACGATGTAGTGACATTAGATGGTAATTAAATATGGATACATATCATCAGGGTCATGCAGCTCACCTTGTTGCAGTTGTCCACTACTTGTGAGAACTCTTTTGTCCGCAGGAAACACAACGCTAAGTTGAGGTGTGATGTCAACATATAAGACTTTATCCTCTTATGCTGCTCCATCCCAGTCCCACACTCCATCTCTAGCCATGAAACGACACGCTGGTACTGGATGATTGCCTGGTTGTACCGCCCTGCCTAATACAGGAAGATAATGCCATTATCATTCTAATGCAACATGTTAACAATTAAAGAAAATGTTTCAAAAACAATTAAGACAAATGATCAGAATGGGGTCTGTACCTCAACATACTGATTCCCTTTATGCTTAACTCCAGCAGCCAAATCCAGCTTTTCAGGCAAGTCCATTTCCCAGGATTCTTTAGCCTTGTGGTAACACAAACACGTCACAGGAAGTGAGTAAACGTTGGTCTTCATTTTTAGGTAGTCGGCTGAAATGATCTTCATAACTATGTGGGACTTGTTGAACTTTGCTCAAAGTGTGCTTCAATTTAATAGATATACTAACCAAAACAACACTAATGTATTAACCAAATCTAATGTAGAATTTGACTGTATATTTCTTTAGATATATAAAGTACAAAGCAGGACTCACCCTTTGAAAGCCTTTGAGGGTAACTTCGTATACGATGTCTTTGTCTGGTCCAATTTTGAACTCCGGTTTACCTTCGCTTCCAAAGCCGTACCTGTTGAAAAAAGAAAACACATGAAGGAGCCTGTTGATAATGTGAAACACAACTGTTAAACCTTTCTTAATGAACACCCAACTTCTACACTTTCAACAGTCAATTCAAACCAAAAACTGCAAAAATACATCTACAGGTCGGTGGATTAAGGAGACGGTGTCACGTTTGGCATTTGAAGAAATTTCATACAAATACAAATTATTTGAGATGATACAGTACCGCTTCTTGAAAGGCAACATATAGGAGTTACATTCGCAGAAATAAATGGTTCTGATTCCTATGAAGAGTAATTAATGTGGATGTTTGTGATTCTAAGCATAAAGCAAAGTATTTTCTGCTTACTTTTGTAAGTGTGCCAGTTTATTTGAATTTGTTTATGTTAGTAACTCACAGATTCTTGAGACTTCGGCGAAAACATGTCCCACTAAGGAAAGTGGTAATTCCGCAATAACATTTTCTCATTTAAAATAATCAGGGTTGATCCTCTGAGGGTCTTTTGGACAAATGTAAAAAAATGTAATATGTTTGTCTTTAATTTTATAAATTATATGATTATATTCGATAAACAATTGTGAACAACTCATTTAAAAAGTATAATATATTTACCAAATGAAAGAGTAGAGTCCAATATTTCTTTAAAACTAAAAGCAATGAATGTTCAAATATATTCACTTTATTTTATGGTTGCTCAAAATGTGTCCAAGGTTTTTGTCAACACCGTCAAATATTTATAAAAAAAGCAATAAAAATCAGGCGACCACATGATGAACTGTACTCCTGATGACTCGCTGTCCACACGCCACATTTGCTAAATGCTACAAGCGCATTCAGGCTCCTGTAAGTTTGCTATTTTTTCAAGAATGTTTACATATCAAATCAAATGTATTTATATAACCCAATATCACAAATTATACATTTGTCTCAGTGTGCTTTACAGACTGTACAGGTTACGACACCCTCTGTCCTTAGACGCTCGCATTGCACAAGGAAAAATTTCCTAAAAGAAACCCCATAATTAAAGGGGGAGAAATGGAAGAAACCTCAGGGAGAGCAACTGAGGAGGGATCCCTCTCCCAGGACGGACAGACGGGCGATAGATGTCGTGTGTACAGGATAAACAACATAGTACAAATACAACATATTTATTGATGTTGCTACTGTCACAACCATGATGTGTCAACACCGTCTCTTTGTATAGAAATAATTATTTTATATTATGACATAAATGTATGCATTTTAAGTAAAGGCAAGAGGCAGCTAGCAACCGAGAGAAAACAAGATGGCTCCTGTATACAACTCATGCATGCCATGTCAAAAAGTGTGTCGGCATCTCTTAGTTTTTCTTAGTTTTCTAATATCACTTTTATTTATTTTTTGGAAGAGTGATATTCTTTTTAGAAGTAACCCTGACAATAATAAGAAGTTTAGAAGTACTTTACATGTAGGTTTTGGACCAATACAGCATATCGCTAAACCAATATCAGTACCAGTATTCAGATGTTTTCCTCCTCTGAGAAGACAGATACAATACTGTTCAATAATATTTCATATACGTAGAATTGTTCTGAATCTGTTATTAGTCTTCAAAACCCCCTATCAGAGAAGAACATCTTCATATTACAATAGCAAATTGAATATAATCAGAAATCATAATGAAATAAATGTTTCTTGGGAACATACTTGTAGGTGTAATGAAGGACCACAGCATGAAACTCTAGCAGAGATAAGTACATGTATAAATGTATAAGAAAAGTATAAACAATACACATAAAGACTGTCTCACTGTAAACACATTTGAGAGAGCAAAAGCAGTTTTTTCAGTAACTTACTTTGGTTTTAAGTAAAGCACACAGCACTCTCCTTTCTGCATCTTGTCCATGGCTCGGTCCACCCCGAGAGGAACGCCTTTATCTTCAGCCTCACCAACAATAAAGCTGACGTCCCTGCAGTCAAACAGTCGACCACCACACTTTCCCTCCAGGTGCACTGTGGGTCACAAATTATGACCAAATGTAACCTCTGATGTAAGCGTTTCATGCATTTGGCATAATATCCATGAAGAAAAGAATGACCGTACCTTCAACACTTGATCCATCGTTGGGATTAGTGTAACCTTCACCTTTGACCTTTATTCTTCTCGTGATGCCGGAGTCGTCTGTGAGAATCTCTCCTTCAAACTTGAGAAGCTCCATCTGTTTTTGTCATAAACGTTTATTCAATCGTTGTTCTACACAAATAGCAATATAAAGCAAATACAAAATGACAGCTTTGCAGAACTCAGTGTATGAATTTACAGTAAGTGTGGGAGGAGAAAAATAAAAATGCAACGAACAAGTAGGAGTCATCGCATCAAGTCATGGAAATGAAAAAAAGAGAAATAATGACTATTGAAGAAACAGTACAGGTAGACTGTGTACTCAGACATATATGTATACACTCCATATTAGGTAAAGATAAATACATGCCTTTCAGCTAAATAACTCCTTAACATCCAGCCCACTCGCTCACATCTGCGTTAATGAATGAATTATCTGAATACTGATCAATCACATATGAAGTTAACATTGAACACCGGATTATAAAATGCTTGGTAACATCTGACATAGTTAGATTAGATTGGGAGCACTAATAAATGAAAATGCATGGGGGATAGAACATCATTTCATTTTTTTTCTATGTGCCCACGGGGGGGGGGGGTAACGTCTAAACAGAGCAGTTAGATAAATCTCTTTCCAAGAACTGAATTATAATTGTCATTGATTATAGAAGACGGAGAAAGCCTGAATTGTTTCCCCACTGAGCTCCATACAGAGTGACGACTGAACTAATCTGGCTGCCTGACTGAGACGGATTAAAATAGACAAACCAGTTCATTTTATGACCAGAGAGATCCACCAGACACAGTGTGATGCAGAATTAATGTGTGGCACAAATGGCGGCACTGACGTGGCACACCTACCTCAAACACTACGGAAGAGCAGGGAGGAATTTTGTCGGGATTTCCAGCAGATCCATAAGCATACTCTGGTTTACACAGCAACAAGCACACCTCACCTCTCTGCATGGACAACACACCAATATCCCAGGCCTTGAGGACTTGTCCTGTGAGTGTATGAAGCAAATAGAAAAACTGTAAGAGACGTTGCTGGTTTACAAAACAGGATTAAAGATTATTTAATAATATAAATTATAAGGATAAGAATTAGTTTGACATTTTGGGGAATACGCTTTTTCACTTTCTTGCCCAGAGTTCGATGAGAAGACTGATACCACTGTCACATCTGTCCATTGAATATGAAGCTAGGAGACGGTTATCTTTAACCACATAATCCCTCTGTAGAAGCACAACGTGTTGTTTTTACTCTTAGTTTTGTATGGATTAAACAAACAACATATAACGTGTTGAGTGGTGAGTGTGTGGAGAGATGTGATGTTAAGTCGAGAGAGGTGTCAATCGTCTCATCTAATTTGCAGCAACTTGCTTCAAAACAACATCTTAAAATCTCTGAACAATGTGTTTGTTGTTGACAACATATTTGAATTTCTCATTCATTTCGGCAAATTGCACATGTTTTGTAAGTACAATTGTCAAGAACTTGCACAATAACCACTTGCTTTACTGATCAAAACTGATGGTCAGTGAAATTGTCATATTCTTCACAACTTCAAAACATTCTTTCATTGTTTGAGCCATCACATGCAAAATTATCCTTTCAACTATCAAAATCTCTCAGACATATATGCCATGAATATCTATGACGTGGTTTTACGTAGTTTGAGGAAGAACAATTTGTTGTTTTTTACTGAACTTCCACAGCTTATTCCATTGCAGCTGGGGGGGGTTCTGTTTACTGTATAAGAGTTTTTAAATGTAGCACATTGCCACGTAAATGAATGTACTGTATGCATAGAGATCCTTTTTTACAGTACTGTACAGTATTGACTTTTCCCAGTAAACTTTTACCTACTGTTCTAAAATCTAAAAAGCTCCGTGCGACACACAATAACATTCACTTAGACAAAACTGACATTCTTGTTTAGTACCGCAAGCGGTCATTGTCAACAAAAAGTTAAAACAAAACAGGGATTTGTATATAAGAAACTTTTCCTGTGTTGACTTCCATTGTGAAAAGACATCTAAACATGTTGACCATTATGGCTCACACTGTGACAAAACAACGTTTTATTTTAGTAGAATTGGACTGACACAATAAGTAGGTTTTGAAACATGAATGCAATAGAGTTGTGATGTGTCATGAAGCAGTTGTGAAAATTGTACTTATATTTTAGAGAGTGTTAGGTCTGTTTTAAAATGATTCAAAGTGATTGAGAGAAACTGTAAGAGACAACACTAAGGCCCGTCAGGTATGACAGTAATGCATAAAGTCACCTACCTTTGCCCACATTGAAGGTAAAAGCTTCTTTGCGATCTCGACTGCAGTCAAACTTCTTCCCGCTGAGCAGCTTCCCAGTGTAGTGGATGGTCACTCGGTCCCCTATCATTGGCCGCTCTCCATCGAGGCCCTGGCGCTTCACAACCTGCAGACAGAAAGACGAGCTTCCAGTTCAACTGAGAAACAGTTTTAACAGAGAATATAGAAGATATCATGAGTCCTACTTGTGCCTGAACGCCTACAATAAAACATTACAATTTTAAATAATATCAATAAATACCTTGATAACTCCTTTGTCTTTATTAGGTGTTACATCAGTGCCGTTTGCAGCAAACAAGGCTGTTGCTGGCTGGCCATCCATCGTCAGATCCTGATCAGTGGTCATCTCTCCGTGTGGGCATCACACGGTAACACTGTAAACATTATGAACAAACAAGCCTACGAGTTAGCAATCTTAGCGCCATAAATAACATGTCCTCATATCTCATGTTTTCACTTTGGGACAAACTCGCAACAGGAAAATGGCAAATTAAATAAATCTCATTTGTGGAGCTAGAAAATCACAGTCTCTGAGAAAAATGTCAAAGCAACATGTCCATAATCCACCTTGTAAATGTGACTTTTCCCTCCACATTATATAACTTGCAGCTATTTAAGGACACATGTTCTAAAGCCATGTACTGTACTGTGTATGTATGTACAGTTGTATTGCATAAGCCACAGTAACATTGATCCCAGTTGTATGAAGAACATTACTTTGCACTGCAGTTGTGATATAACTTAACTGTACCGCACCTTGTCTGCTCCCCCACAGATGAAGTAATTACACAAATATAATGCTAAAGGTAGCCGCTTGTCACTAGCTTCAGTCATTTTATTTTGTAACACGAGCTGCTATCACCAAAGAACAGTATGTTCAAGACTATTAGTTGCCCTTTGTGCTCTTTGTCAACCTATAAATGACATCAACATTTATGGACACCGAAATTCAATCTGGAGCACGGCAGGCTGAATCTCTGTTGATTTTGTAATGAGCATTTCAACATTAATATTTTTTTCTGAAAGCCTCGTATGCACAGTAAAGGTGTGGGCACGACTACGCTCACACACTCTTGTAAAGCCAAAGCTGCGCCATCACAAACACAGTCATGTAATCTCTTTGTGTGATGAGGTTAAATCTTGAATCAGATCATGACTCTCAGATGTGAAACACTGATATAATATCTTATCAGAATATGAGGCTACATGCTGTCTGGTTGTTTTGTCTGCTAATAATGTGATATGGCTAAAATGCTGTCTCCTCTAGGCCTTCCAGGCTGTGTTACTGTTAAATAATATGCTTTTTAAATATAGCTCTCCACATATCCACATAACTACTGATCCTTTCTTAAGATTTTTTTATAGCACCAATTCTCATCAAAATACTGTACAGTATATTCTCACCTTATCAAATTTAATGTATCCTATCAACAAAAAATTATTTTGTTTTCTTGCACTTTTTGTATTTCCTAGCAACAAATTAGCTTTCTTGCAGAAATATTATCAAACAAATCAGGCAAATAATTAAAATGTATGTCTTTACTTTCCCTCCAAAACAATGTTAAACACTGTACGAAGATAAACAGATTGATCAGAGCAGACATTTGATGCCAGCTTTTGGCACTTCACAGTTTCAATACTTGGTACTAGTACCCAGGTTCGATAACCAGCCTGACAGACAGAAAGACAGTAAGACAGTAAGACAGACAGACAGAAAGACAGACAGTAAGACAGTAAGACAGAAGACAGAAAGACAGTAAGACAGAAAGACAGTAAGACAGAAAGACAGACAGACAGAAAGACAGAAAGACTGTAAGACAGAAAGACAGTAAGACAGAAAGACAGAAAGACAGAAAGACTGTAAGACAGAAAGACAGTAAGACAGACAGACAGAAAGACAGAAAGACAGTAAGACAGAAAGACAGTAAGACAGAAAGACAGAAAGACTGTAAGACAGAAAGACAGAAAGACAGTAAGACAGTAAGACAGAAAGACTGTAAGACAGAAAGACTGTAAGACTGTAAGACAGAAAGACTGTAAGACAGAAAGACAGACAGACAGAAAGACAGACAGACAGAAAGACAGTAAGACAGAAAGACAGAAAGACAGACAGACAGAAAGACAGTAAGACAGAAAGACAGAAAGACAGAAAGACAGAAAGACAGACAGACAGAAGACAGTAAGACAGTAAGACAGAAAGACAGAAAGACAGTAAGACAGAAAGACAGTAAGACAGTAAGACAGTAAGACAGTAAGACAGAAAGACAGATAAGACAGTAAGACAGAAGACAGAAAGACAGAAAGACAGTAAGACAGAAAGACAGAAAGACAGTAAGACAGAAAGACAGAAAGACAGAAAGACAGTAAGACAGAAAGACAGAAAGACAGTAAAACAGAAAGACAGTAAACAGAAAGACAGTAAGACAGAAAGACAGAAAGACAGTAAGACAGTAAAGACAGAAAGACAGTAAGACAGAAAGACAGAAAGACAGTAAGACAGTAAGACAGAAAGACAGTACAGACAGTAAAGACAGTAAGACAGTAAGACAGTAAGACAGTAAGACAGAAAGACAGTAAGACAGAAAGACAGTAAGACAGTAGACAGTAGACAGTAAGACAGAAAGACAGTAAGACAGAAAGACAGTAAGACAGTAAGACAGTAAGACAGTAAGACAGAAAGACAGTAAGACAGTAAGACAGAAAGACAGTAAGACAGAAAGACAGTAAGACAGAAGACAGTAAGACAGAAAGACAGTAAGAAATTGATTGAAATTTTAACAGATTTGATAAAGTGTCAATATGATTCTTATGGTTTCGGTAGTGATGTCAAAATGAAAACTTTTCGGTGCCTTACTTTCAGAAATGTAAAACCTTGAACCTGTTCTGTTAAAGAACAATATCTAACTAGTCTAACTGCTGAGGATCTGAGGAAGTCAGTGTTGGGTCTTAAGATCTTCGGGACATCTTTATTAGTATAATAGAATCGGAGCGATGAAACCCTCTTTTTAATGGTCACACACGCAGAGCACACAGCACACACAGTGACATTTGTTCTCTGCTTTTACAGTACGCGTACTCTCATTGTATCTTGTATATGCCAGCATTGCTAGGGGATGCAACTATGTCACACCAGGTGAATAGCTGAGAACCCAACGAAGCGCGCTGTCGAGTGTGAAGTTGTTTGGATGAGTGGTTCTCTAGAAAGGTGCAAGCAGCAATACCAGAGGTCAAGCAATCGGCAAAACTGCTCTAAATAAAAAAGTCTAAAGTTGGTAAAATATTGATTAAAATTAGGCACAGTCTGGTTGAAGAATAAGTAAACAAGATGACTAAGCCAAGACATTTGATGCTCGGTGCTACGGAAACATTCTGTCGGTACCAAAAGAGTAGTGAATTGAATACCCAGCCCTAACAGGCAGGAAGACAAACAGATAGATAGATGAATATAAAAGTTACTGGAGCTTTACTAGAGCAATAAAACTGTAATAACCTGTTGGTGTTACAGTTGCTAAATGTTGCTTCTGTCAACACAGTGGCAATCATTGTCGAGATGCACTGTTACACAATTCCTCAAATCATGGCTGCAGGCATTTTCAGTGTGCCCTGACAGAACAATCTTGAAATTATTTGAAGCCAATGAAAAAGCTAGTTAGCTATGTTAAGCATGTTGTCAAACACAATTTGGTGATGATTATCACATGCAACAACTGAGACGCTAACACTTGCTCGAATAGCATCAGCTCTCAGCTGCTCTGGGACTGTGCCAGAATGTTACTTATGTTAGGCCTAATGTTAGGTCAGAGTTGTGAAGTAACAATTCAAATATAACATCTATGATAAGAAAATGGACATCTTTCTCAAAGACTCCCAACACTATAGAATGTTCCCTTTAAAAAATGTTTCACTTGATACAATGCTTCGAGACCAAATTGGCTGTCCAGAGTTGTGAAGCTAATTTGGGCTTAAAATATTTTCTAAATATAATAAAGTTTAAACAGGTTTTTAAAGGAGAACCGTGCAATTATTTGAATCAGCACCTTGACAAGAACAATGTGTGTATTTTGTAAAGAAGTGTAAGGAAAGAACAAATTGATATCTGGCAAGCAAAGAATTATGTAAGTTCTTTCTTAAATCTTTGGTTGTCCACTGGTGAGCCATGAGGGGAAATATATAAAAGCTATTTTAGTTTGTGTCGTCTGTGTTAATGAGAAGAACTATATAAATTAAGATAAGAGATTAAGTTTCATTGATGTTGCAATCAAGTCTTGTTTGAAAACGTCTTTCACATCCAACATTTACTGTCTGAATTAAAT